>NC_057813.1:28838152-29068065 GCF_018294505.1 Triticum aestivum | reverse complement strand
TTGAAATAAGAAGTAAATAGTTAGGTGCTTTACACACTCAATATGAAGTCCATAAAATAGTAAAATGCGAAACTAATATTGTATGGAAATTAGAAGGTGGGTTTTAGAATAAAACCATGGGATCAAATTAGTCGACCAGAGAGAGGGGGGGGGGGAATGGGAGCTTTTAAAAAATTCTTCAAAAGCAACAAGTTCTTAGAAGAAACAAGGTAAAACTGAACTAGTAAACAAGTAATGGAGAAAACTAACATGCCAGATAGCTAAACTTGAAGGCATGCAGAGCAAAATGACTAAGTAAAGTAAGCATGAGCAAGCTAGAGGAAATGAAAACTAAGCGACTGAGCAAGTAAACACATGTAGCATGTGAATAGAATTCTTTGACGAGTACTGAAACTTAATTAAAGTTTAAAGCAACAGAATGAAAGTACTCGGGAAGTCTTCACGGAAGGCAGAGGGATAAGAATTCTTTGAAACATGGTAGAATGCAGAAAGTAAAGTGTTCGAGGAATTGTAACTCGTAAGCTTAGTGAAAACACATAGATTTGTTTGCCCAAGTTCAAAATGTTGGCATAGTTCTACGTCCTGGTTGCAGACCCAATGCATAATCCATCCAGAAACGAACACATGGCAACGATTGGATTTTCAAACACTGACGCACATGGATTGTTTTGAAGGGCAAGTCATCCAACTCATTAGCGAGGAATTTAACCCAAGTGCCCCAAAGACTAAACTTCTACACTTGAGCTAAAAGGCTCACTTGGAAGGAGATTTCCAAGTCTTCACTCACTAATGTAATAGGTTATGATTGGGCACACACACAAAGGCTTTAATCTTACTTCACTTCGCCCCCTCCCATGTTTAAATAGTATGATTTGCCCTATGACTCGGTGAAGACTAAAAGAAACTAATAAAGAAACACTATTCTTCAAGCTTAAGTTCTTCATATGATATTCCGAAGACTTCAATGTTCTCACAACATTTTTAGGGGTCATCACCCACTGTTTAAATCAAATCCTCAGGGGCTTTCACATGTGCATACTTACAAACATATTAGTCCCTTAACTATTTTGTCATTAATCATCCAAAAACCGCAAAGCTGGCTGAAGGTGCAAAAAACCGTCAATGTCCTCGGTAGGGTGGAGAGCGTAGCCGGAGGTACCAGAGGGGATTGTACACGGGTTTCTTTACCCAGGTTTGGGGCCTCATGGTTGAGGTGATACCCTACTCCTACATTGTTTTGGATCAATGGTGGGAACGATTCGTGTGAGGGGATTGCAAATTGAGGATGGTGAATGCTACCGATGTTTGAGCTATTGGAACAGATGTCATCGACCTACCCCTAGCCTCGCCTTTTAAAGAGGACGAGAGCTAGGGTTTACATAATTTTTAACTGACCTTATCCCGAGGGGGCCTTGGCTTGCACGCCATGATGCTCAACCCGGAAGTCGGGCCTCCCATCGAAAGGAGAACGTAGTCGGCTGCTAGGCCATCTGGGTGCATCTGGGGTGATTATGATCAATCCTAAGGTGACACTGTTGGAAATACCTAGAGGCAATCACGGAGATGATGATATTTCCGTATGTTTATGAATATTTTTTATTCCATCCCTTGAATAAAATAGCATGATGTTGATTAATGAATATGCGATTCATTTGTGAAACCCATTATCTCTATGATGTTATTCTAAAGAAGTCCCTAGTCAAGCATATGAGAGATGCATATGAATTAATGACTAGAACATGTATTGATGGAGGATCATGTTTCACGGATCATTGACACGGAGATTTCGATCAGTAATATGAACACATGTTGGAGAACATGGGGTTACTGACTCACCATAAGACATTTGTGAGAGCATTGTATTCTTCTATGCCATCAATTGGTCTCACACAATGTGATGATTCCTTAGACCTAAGATCTTCACATGAGCATGGGATGCGTAATGGCTTACTTAGGGGCTATCAAATGCTACACCATAACTGTGTGGTCATAAAGGTAGTTTTCGGGTTTGCCTCAAAACGTGCTGCAAGACATGGTCGATCAAGATGAGATTTTCCCCCTCGATACAATGGGAGAGTATCTCTTGGACACTCTAGTGATCGGATCCAGAAAATATATGGCCATACTCTCGATTAAGTGTTAACTGTCTTTCAGGGATTACGAGTCATGAAAATCGAGAAAGAGGATCGAGCTATTAACAAGGATGACATATTCTCACCTTGAGCTTAATCAATATCACGAGGCAAAGGGAACATGTATACACTATTGTGAAAGGTTCGTTTTTGGTACGATCTTTACGTGTATTTGGGAGTCGACACATCTTGCTAGAGGCTGCTACTGATTATTGGCCGAGTAGTGCACTCGTGCATGTCCAAGTATGTGTGAACCTATAGGGTCACACACTTAATGGAACAGAGTTTGGATGTGATCCATCATTTATTGGGTTTATTATAGTGCTAATGGGCCTCTAAGGTAGAAGCCCATCAGGAAGTCTATAAGTGAAGGGTGGGCAAGACTAGGGTTAATCTAATCTGTGTGTGAGACACAAACCCTAACCGCCGCACTCCCTCCACCCAGATCGCGCCTTCGGAGCTAGCACCCTGGCCGCATGATGTTCCGATCTTTGTACGTGTGGATACCTTGGAGGTACTGTACATGCGGCGCTTGGACGAATCGTTCATGGGATCCGTGAGGAGTTGTACATGGGATAGAGAGGAGGAGGGGGAGGAGTACAACTACATCAATATCGGCACGGGACATCGACATTCTTCTGCCACGCTGAGCGTCAAGAGGTAATTACTTGCAGGAGTTCCTGGGGTGAACATGGTAGAATTTTTGTTTTTTGCCAGCGTAGCCTACCCGTTCTCCTATGGACACTTGTGAAAACTTACTCTCCATATGGCTAGGTGCATATTAGAAATTTGATATTTCCACTAATGGTAACTAGTTTTATCAGCAGTAAACTTTCTACTATTATCTCCATAATCAACAAAGAGCAATCACTATGAGTAAGTTAACCTAATATTGTTAGATTTATTTGTCATAGTTGATAGTTCAACTACTTTATAGTCTTCCCTGCTTTTTGAAACACTTATCTTATAGCATGAACTTGATTTAAAATTAGTACTACCAGTAGATTTAATCACCATTCATTACACTTCTTATTCCAGTCTTTCTAAATGATGAGTGGCCTTCAGTTTCTTTAGGCGGTGCAGATGTCCTCACGTATAGAGTAACTTAGTGAGGCGCCGATGACACTTCTCATCATTCCTAGCCAAAGAAGTACACGAGAGTGTTGATTGGTTCTGAGTGTGTAGATTATCCTATCTTCACCTGAATTTTTGAGAACAAATATGTATGACTACTACTATTTCTTTTTGCTATGGACTTGTCCTCATATGTCGATGAAGCATGGCTCAAATGTCCATCGATCAGCGGTTCGAATATATTGAAGTTCTTTATAAATCTACTATCTTGATGATTTCTTCTTTGTTGCTTTTTTTAACACAATTTCTTCTTTGTTGCTTGTTACATGTCATCGCGTTAAAGCCACATTTTCATTCTCCGCCAATGTTATAAGCAAATGTGCATAACCAAAATATGATTAGGGACCCAATCAATCATCTTAGGCCCTGTTTGAGTTGCGCCGGGGTCACCCCTACCAGCTGCGGGCGCATCAATTAATTGCGGTCAATTCTGACGCCCGCGTCTCGCCAAAAAAATAGGCGTTGGATTGAACTAGCATAGCTGGACAGGGCAGGGCGCGCCAAAAAATTGGCAGCTATCGAAACGCCTACACCATCCAAGGCTAACGCCAATTTTTGGCTGGGCATGTGAGGGTAGCGATCCAAACAGCCCCTTAATGTTCTTAGATAAGATCGAAACATCCAAGACCGACTCCCTGGTGATAGTAAGTTACTGTATAACAGTAACTGCATTCTCTGCAGATCTTATCTTATAATGCTAATTTGTTCAACTTCGACAAAGCTTGGCTTTCAAAAATTATAAGCATTATGCGTGTCGTCAATATTTTCTTTTACTAAGAAAACGTTTTTTTAGTGGAGAGAGGATGCCATGAGAGCAATTATCCACGCCGGGTCATCAAAGCCCACCTGCTTTCCCAGGTTTCCCTCGGCGCTGTCCAGCACCACCACCACCACCTTCGCTTCCCCCTCCCTCCCCGCATTTCAAAAACTAATCCCCTCCCCTCCTCTCCCCCGTCTCGTGACCTATCTCCCTGCTCCGAGTCTGACCTACCCTACCCAGCCCCCGCGACCACGATCCGCCATTCCCACCCAATGCGGCCACCGCGAGCCTCCTCCTCCTCCTCCTCCTCCGCTCTGCCCTAGAGCCGCCGCCGCCGCACCCCGCAGCCAGGCGTCACGCCGCAGCCCCTCCTCCCCGGCCCGCGCCTCCGCCGCCGCCGCGGCTCCCGCCCCGCCTCTGCCCGTCCCCGCCGTCTCCGCGACCGCCGACATTGGCTCCCAGGTATGCCCTTCCCTCCGGTCACGCGGCGGCTGCTTCCGCCCCGAAACAGGCCGCCGCCGCGCGCGCCGTTTAGATCCGTCCATGGCGCCGCGACGCGGGCTGGGCGCCGCGTGGTTACGCCCTGACGGCCTGAAACGGGTGGAGTCTGAGTTCGTTCGTTTTATACCGCGCTTCTCCCTTCTAGTAGGAGCATTCACGAGCCACCGGCCTGTTGGGTTTTTGTCATGGTCCGCCCGTTCCGTTACTGAAGAACTGCTTCATTTATTTTCGAGTGCAGTCATTCGGGGATAGTACCCTAATAACTCGCAGAAATATTGGACGCTTATGCATGACTAACAGTAAACTGGACGATGGTGCCTATTTATTGTAGATTTGTAGTAATTTGTCTGTTCTCTGTGGTGTACAGTATCATTATTCGCTTACAGTTAGTAATCACGACGCCGTTTTATGCCTAACATTATGCCTGAAAATTTTGAGACCAACTAATTAGTGCGCTCTAAAGTTGGTTGTCTTCTGGCTTTGATACTTTTACCCTTCAATCATACAGCTATGATATGATTTTGTATTATGCTTGTTATGCTAAAGTTACTACATGTGTAGGTTTACTCAAGATAGTAAGGCTAATATGTCAGAAGAAGAAAGAAGTGAGGCCTCCCGACACGTTTTACGTGTTATTGACTCGTTGAAGAAGAAAGTTACAGCAGATCGTTTTACTTACATTAAGGTGCTTTGAGATCACACATTCTGTACTTCTCTCACTACTTTTTTTTATCAGATGTTCATGTTGTTCTTTTCTTCTGATTGTTATATTGTTTTTCCAGAATAGGATAGAGGATAACAAGATAAAGCTCAGCCCCGTTACACAAAGCACTGGCAATTCTTCAAAAATCTGGCAAAGAAATACATCAAATAGCACTGACTCGAATCTGCTGACAAGTAGGCAAGACGATGTACTCTCTTCTGGGCCTCGTATTGTAGTATCCCCTGCTGACGAAGATGGTGTCAGTTCTGACGAAGAAAGCTCCTATGCCGCGTCAACTGTTATGTTGGGTGGAAATCTAACTGCAAAGAATGTCACTAGGCCAATTAAACTACCAGAAGCACCAAAAATTCCGCCTTATACAACATGGACATTTTTGGACAGGTCTGTCTGTTTATAACCACATGCACTTCTCAACCTCCCTAAACCCCTGCTGCGTACAAATGAGTTTCCTTCAGTAAGGTCTTGTAGGGTTTCTTGAGACAAAGTTTTCTTGGGGTTTCATGCAGGAACCAGAGGATGACAGAAGACCAATCTGTACTTGGTCGACGAAGGATTTACTATGATGCAAATTGTGGTGAAGCTTTAATTTGCAGTGATAGTGAGGATGAAGCTGTTGAGGATGAAGAGGAGAAAAAGGAGTTCAAAGTTTCTGAAGACTGTCTTATTCGGTAAACAACTTGGGGCATTCCTTTGTTTTCTTTTGCATTATTTTGCCTTAGCTTTGGCTTAACTTCTGCACTTATTTGTGATTGACAGATGGGCTAGTTTTAATATCACAGTTCCTCAAATAAATGCTACCTCACTTACTTTTCTTTGAAGCAATACATTTGTTGTTTTTGTATTTTCGTACGGGAACCACGCTGCATTAGGATACAAGCAGCTTATGGTTTTAGGATACAATAAGCAATTAATAGTTTCCTGAAAAAAATACGGTTGGACACAATTTACTTGTAAGTTAAAGGATTGTCTCATTTTTTTTCTTGAAACATAATACTCCATCCGTTCCTATTTAGGTGGTGTTCTTTTTTTTTTCCTGTTGAAGTTCCTATTTAGGAGGCACATTAGGAAGTCAGATGATTAGTTTTCGTGTCTAGTCCTCTCACTAATCTCTAATCGGCTCTTAATCCATTGATCTCCACAATTTATGGCTGTACTAAATACACCCAGAACACATGCCCGCTATCTTCTTTGTTCCTCCTTTATCCACGATAAATACATGCAGGACAGCAGTAGTGTGCAAGGCTGATGTGTGAGATCAAGAGAGAAAAAACAGGAGCGAATCTGTTTGCAATTTTCGCAGGATAGCGCGTTATGAATACGAGAGATGGGTGATAGTGCAGTTATGAGATGATGTGAACAAAGATCTGGAGTGCAGTTAGCGTGATAAATAAGACGGGGGCGTGCATGATGGTAAAATGACCAAAATCTTTGCGGGCACTCTGTGCTGGAAATCCTTGGTCTTGGCAAAACTGGAAACACACCACCGAAAAGGGAATGGCGGGGGTACATCAAGAGTTGTAAAGTATTTAACTAATATGAATAAGAAGTATCACTAAGTAATTATTGTGGCCTGCATTGCTTCACTTTATTTTCATGTTTCATGTAATAAAGAACTTTGATAATTCAATACCACTTTTGTGTCTTTCTTCTTCCTTTCTACCTAAGGTGAGACTGCGAAATGTTTAATTGGTTCACATAATCGGACTAGACTAGCTTGGACCTCCAGAAAAGTAGGCTTACGTTACTTAAAATGGGCTGCATGCTTTGTTTCTAGCGTACTCTTGAAGGAACTTTAATGTGGAGTTTATGTTGTCCAACTATATCTGCGTAGCCTGTTGATGAGTTTACACACCTTCTTTAACCTGGATAGACCAAAAATAGATTTAGGCTTCTGCTATACGCTTTCTTCTCAATGGGTGATTTGATGACGATGTAATTAATTATGTTCCTCTGCTACTCTATGTTAGGATGACAATTCAAGAATGTGGCATGTCTGATGCAGTGCTGGAAACCCTAGCTCGATGTTTTGATAGGGCAGCTGGTGATATAAAGGCTAGTTTTCTGTTCATAATCATTCATATAATCTCAATAACATTTTGGCCATTTGGGCTTTTCCTTTTCGAGTTCACATTTTCGCTATTGACAATTAACACATATAGCCCTATTTTACAGGCCAGATATGAGATCCTAAATGGGGAGAAAACTGGGGGTTCTCTTAAAAAGTTTTCTGAACTTAATGCCAAAGTGGAAGATCTCTACCGTGATAAAGATTTGGATGCAGCATTGGATTCCTTTGACAATCTCTTTTGTCGCCGATGTCTAGTACGTTCATCTGTTAACCATCATATGCTTTCTGTAATGCCTCTGGTTTGCTGATGAATATTCTGCCCATCTTGATATTGGCAGGTTTTTGATTGCAAACTACATGGGTGTTCTCAAGATTTAGTATTTCCTGTAAGTTTTGAAGTTCAAGAGTTATTTCCAAAATTGGGAGGTATTCTAATTTGTGCCTTCTCATACAGACAGAAAAGCAACCACCTTGCAACAGCATGGATGATGGTATACCATGTGGTATTCATTGTTATAAACTGGTTTGTATTTTATGGTGTATGACTTCTGAAATTTGGCTTGTCTTGTCTGACAATTTGGATTTTGAAACATAAGCATGTGACTTGCATTGACATTGTTTTACAAACCACGTTTTTTCAGGCTCCTAAACCAGATGCAACCACCACAGTTGATTCTGACATGCTTGACATAGAGGAGCCAACTCACTCATCCGATAATACAAGGAACCAGTTAAGCTCAAATAAGAAAAAACAGGGTTCTAGTGGTAAGAAAGCGAAATCCCAACAAAGTGAAGGCTCTTCAACCCAAAGGGTTGCCTCAGAAAGCAGTGACTCAGAAGGACATCCAATGAGCACTAAATCTCCACAACAAACATCTTGTCAATCAAAAGTCAAAATTAGCCCAAAAGGTGGAATCAGGAAAAGTACTAATAGAAGAATTGCCGAGCGGATTCTTATGAGTGTGAAAAAAGGACATAGAGAAGTGGCACCATCAGATTCTAATTCTGGTGGATGTCTCTGGCCAAGGGACATGAAGCTTAGATCCGATACACGAAATGGACACAAGGATTCAGTTGCATCCCCACAACAGAATTCTCCAAGCACAAGAAGTTCTCGGAAGAAGGATGCGCCTCAAATGGAGAATAGTTTAGCTTCAGGGGAAGATCGTAATGATTCAACAGAGGAAACCAAGAACGAACATTCAGCAACAGATGGCCATGATAGTTTGATGATAGAAGATGTTGAGGATAATATATGCAGGCAAGAAAATAAATGTAGATCCTGGAAGGTGATTGAGCAAGGGCTTCTAGTGAAAGGTTTGGAGATTTTTGGAAGGAACAGGTTGGACCCTTCTCTTGATGACCATCTATATCAGTGGTTTCATTACCTTGCACTTGTTTATGTGTTGCTTACTACAGTATTATATGACCAGTCAGGTGATCTTTTGTGTGTGGCTTTACATAACCTGTAAACATTTTTCTGAACTGAGTAAAGGTTATGTGTGAATTGTTTTAAACTCTGCCACTCAGAAGACTTTGACTATGGTTCCTCACTGAGTAGACAATTCATTCCTTTACATACAGTATTCCCATCATTTCCTTTTGCATGCTGTTTCTCACCATCTTACAAGTGTGGATTACCAGGGATTGAAAAAATGCTGGGGGAGGAAATGTTTATGAACTTTCTTTGACTAAAAGTTGCGGCCATCCCCTCAAAACTATATATTACAGACATATTTTCCACTAATGACAATATCTTCATAGTGTCAAGGCATATACTACCTATATAAATGGTTAAAGTTTAAAATGTGAACTGCAAGGATTCCACCACCACTTATATTTTTAGGCATGATTTTTTTTCAAGGTGCAAAAAATACTCGTTTTTCCATGAAAATTGCGAGGGTATGACACTTTCATGTGTCTTTTGAATTGTTGCTGCTCACAGTGTGAGCACATTAATCTGGGATCCAAATCACTGCTCTCCTTTTATCATTATTATAGCCGTAAGTTTACTCTCTTTCCCAGAGTTAATAGCCACACTGAATCCATGGGTTTTCTTTCATGCAGTTGTTTAATTGCTCGGAACCTTCTCTGTGGAATGAAAACATGCAGCGATGTTTTTCAGTATATGAGTTATATTGAAAACAGCAGCGCATCTGGAACTCTTAGCAGGGGTGATTCTCTCGTCAAAGGATATATAAAGGTATGGTTCATTCTGCCCCTCTATGTTATTTTTTATTTTTCACCCAGCTAGTTTCTTATTTTAGTGCTGCCAATGTCAACATCTCAGGGACATGAGTTGCGTGTGAGATCACGGTTTATTAGAAGGCGAGGTAGAGTTCGTCGTTTGAAGTACACCTGGAAATCTGCAGGCTACCATTTTATAAGGAAAAGGATTACAGAAAGGAAGGATCAGCCTTGTCGGCAATATAACCCATGTGGTTGTCAATCATCATGTGGGAAACAGTGTCCATGTCTTGTAAATGGGACATGCTGTGAGAAATACTGTGGGTGAGTTGATTATTTTCCTTTACAACAACTTGCACTATTATAGCAAAAGTTCTACGCAACTAAAGTATATGTATTTTTGTGTCTGTTTTCTATGGAGTTCTTCTAGTTATTGACTATAACTGTTCTCTTCCACAGATTTACCTTTTCATTTGCTGGTATATATATTTTGCTTGGACTAATTCTGTTACATGTGAACTAAGAATGCTTGTCCTTCTGGACATTACTACAATTGCTCATGAAAAACTACTTTATATCTAGAGATATAGTTTGGTATCATATTCCATTGAATTGTTTAGTAGAATGATTGAATACCTCAGTTCTGAGTTGCTTTCCCTTTACTTGTTAGCATGCCTGGACTCTTTTTAGACAATATCGAAGCTAGTATTGGATTCAAAAATAGTTTTTTAAAGATGCATAGTACATGGATTAACTCTCATTAGAGAATGAAATCAGACTAATTTATGTGGTCCTGGATACTTTGTTGTTATTGCTTAGTTTGAGAAATCTCAGTTGTGAATGGAATAAAAACTATAAAAACACATAAAAACGGACAAACAATTTTGTAACCTAATCCTGCTGTCATAATGTAGCAATTGGAGCGAGAAACTGAAAGTTTATTCCCTTTGCTTTTCAGGTGTCCGAAAATGTGCAAGAATCGTTTTCGAGGTTGTCATTGTGCAAAGAGCCAGTGTCGCAGTCGCCAGTGTCCATGCTTTGCTGCTGACAGGGAATGTGATCCTGACGTGTGCAGAAACTGTTGGGTAGGGTATGTATTTGCAAAATCTGATCAATCATTGAGCGGCTTTGTAGTTAATTGCATCACCAGGACCTGTGCATTTTGTTCTTTGCACTTTTACAATCTCACTTGTACCAGAGTTTCACAATGGGTGTTTTACCCAAACCCGTAAAGTTGCAAGGCACAATTTTATTAATGTTGAGTCATGGTTTGCAAACTGTTCAAGCTTGAAATGTTGTTGTCTCATCTTCAAGTATTGCAGAATAAATCATTGGTGCATTAAGCTGTTCCATTTCTAACCTACAGGTGTGGAGATGGTTCATTGGGAGTTCCCAACCAAAGAGGCGATAATTATGAATGCCGAAACATGAAGCTACTTCTTAAACAACAACAAAGGGTAAATTTTTTACACTTCAGCTTATCACATGTTGTGGACATCTTGGTTATATTTCTTCGAGTCGATACTTGATTTGATGATTTCTTTGGTTGGCAACTGTCATCTAACAGAATAAAGATAAGAACCACAGATTCTTTGTGTGCAGAACTGCAGGCTTAGATACCTGAACTGCTAGATGTGATTTAAACATGATTTAAGTGTCTACATCTCTTTGAGTTAGTTCTCATTACTGTCGAGCTGGTATTGATATAGCAATAATTTAAAACTTCTGAGCAACGACTCTTGTTTATGGTTAGTTCCGAGCCAGTTATGGACCAATTAGGATATGATTTTGATTTAAATTGGGCGCTCTCTTAAGAGATTATTTTTACCATCAATTTAAGCAGGGCACATCATTTTTCTTCTGAAATCAACGAAAAATAGAACAGGGCAATGCCAGCATTGCCACCCCTTATAAAAAACTAAAAAGTGCATTAACAGATATCGAGGCAACGATGTTGCCATTAGTTGTGATAATGACTATGAATTGCAAAACCGAATTGTTGTACACGACGGCCATTTTAATGTTCTCGTTGGACTTGATGTTGTGACACAACACATAAAATAGCTGGTAAAAGACATGCTTCTCGATAAAAGACTTGCTGTCCATTATAATGCCTGGGTTCTGTTTTGGACAAAATGTTCTGTTCATGGTATTGAATAGTCATTACTTTGTTTTCAGGTCTTACTTGGGAAATCTGATGTTTCTGGCTGGGGAGCATTTCTCAAGGTAAGATTGTTCCTTCCATCTTCTTCATCGCTCTTCCCCTTTAACTCATCTTATTTATCTTTTCCACAATCTTCAGAATACTGTTAGCAAGCATGAGTATCTTGGCGAGTACACTGGGGAGCTTATCTCTCACAAGGAAGCAGATAAGCGTGGAAAGATATATGATCGTGAGAATTCGTCCTTCCTTTTCAACCTGAATAATGAGGTGGGTGTACAATGTTACCATTTACAGTATTCTCAACATTCAGGGTTACAGTCTTCTCAACATTCAGGGTTACATGCTGGTCTGATCACTAGATATAGCTCATTTCTTTCAAGTTATTCTCCTTCCCAACTCTTCATTCAAAGCCCCCCTGCATTTTACATCTGATCCAACCGCCGTTGCCTTACTCTACTCTCTGAATGCAGTTTGTTCTGGATGCCTTCAGAATGGGAGACAAGCTTAAGTTTGCCAACCACTCCCCTGACCCGAATTGCTATGCCAAGGTCATCATGGTAGCAGGCGATCACAGGGTGGGCATATTTGCCAAAGAGCGGATCGGTTCAGGCGAGGAGATCTTCTATGATTACCGCTATGAGCCTGACCGAGCCCCTGTGTGGGCTCGAAAGCCCGACGCTCCCGGAGCGAAAGACCCCGGGCAGCCATCCAGCGGGCGGGCCAAGAAGCTCGCCCACTGAAGAGACACGAGTCATTGGTTGATTCTTTTGTTCAGGGCCAGAACTGGGTAGTTGTTAGCATGCTGTTGTACCTTAACCTGACATTCATTCCTTGGCCCATGACTGTTGTTGTAGTGTCAGAAGTTGAGAACCCCATTTGTGTCGGAACCTGTGGATGAAACATGGACGGTTTTTTTAACCGCTATGGTTGCTTCATGCCCAATGCAGCTGGGATGCCTTTGGTGGTGTGTTTGTTTGCCCTCTCAAAAGTTCTTGTATGTGTGTTTGTTTGCTGTAGCTGCATGGGTTGATCATGGTACCACAACTGTCCTGCGAGCGACTTGTTTGTTTGAGCAATGCCCAACGTTTTCGTTCGCAGACTCACTGGGGAAAACAGAAGATGCAACATACGAGGCTAAAATCACAATTCACAATATGCAAGCGCCACCCATCAAATATAGAACCAGCCTGAGAATCTTAATCATGTTAGTCATGGTCTAGATACAATTTGGTGACAACACAAAGAACTCAAGGTCAGATTGGAGAGATTGCCGAGGCCTCGCATTCCTCCTGCTCCAACTCAAGCAAGAAATGAAGCGCAATTTTGCTCTTGTTGAAAATTACACCTGACCGCGTTTCTCGGCCAAGGGTTCCTGGACTCCCTCCAGGGGTCCTGTTAATAGCTAATTAATGGCTACTCTTGTAGTTACAACTTACATGCTATATATAATTGCCTACGCCCAAAAGGTCACACTGCAATGGGATGCCTAATTAGTCCTAGACTCCACCCTCGGTAGAAAAGAAATGGCAGAGGACAGAATAGCCACTCCTCTCAAGAGCAGCATCACTGGAACCATGATCCCTCTATAACGGTTGACAAAAGATCCACGCCCGGCGGTTGGTAACTTGGTAGCAGCCATCTCCAAGGAAAATTTGTAAAGAAACACATCTAGCAGACCCTGGATGTTAAGAGCAACACAAAATCAGCATACAAGTTTCAGACCCAACATGGGGTTTGCCTCTTTGCGCATAGTAGGATTCGAAACCCTTGCTGACTCGGGATTCACATCTAGCTTATGTTGCTCAGGGTATTCAGGAAATGCAAGGGAGATACAAGCCTGGTCCTACCATCCTAGTTCTGCGCAGAGTGGCAGAAGCAATATGCTAGCCAAGCTGGTTTCATATGGTTCCATGGAAAACAAACATTACTGGAAAGAAAGTGTATACCTTGTGTCCTTTAGATGTTCTTCGCGCCACCGAAATTTGAATTAGGACGCACCACGGCATATGCTGACAAATCCTGTTGGTCAAAAAACGTCGTACATTATGGGACGGAGGGAGTAGAAAATAGTACGGCATACTTGTTGATGTCGTGAAGTTTGCTCAGTTTAGTCTACAAAAGTACAGAGTCATGTATTGGTAATTACATTGGAGCTCCGGGTGGTCCATACATCTATATCCTCACCTTGCACTATCCTTGGGACCGTATGCTACTTTCCGTATTCCACCCGTATACTTCCCTGTACCAATTTATTACAAGCTAGTATGTTTTGTACCATGGTACACGGACTTGTCCCACCAGCCACAAATCACCTGTTTTGTTCCAACCACCACACACCCGTACGCACTGTTCCTTTTCATCCCCACCACTCCCCTTCTCCAGAGTCAGACGCCATCTTGATCTAAAAACCTACACCTTCTTTGGCTCCAACCAAGGTCCATCACCATGTCTGCATCGTCATCACCAGGTCCAACCAAGGTCCCTCTGCTCTACATGGCTGGGTGGTCTGCACCAAGATATTACCTAATCTGCTTTGAAGAACCTGGATCCATCAGAATATGAGGGTGGGGAGCAGGATGGAGTTTGTTTCTAATGGAGGCAGTAACGAGGAAGATCAACAGTGATGGAGCTCTCGGGCAAGACCAGCCCTATATGGAGGATATTACTTCTGGGACAGGGATGGGCAACTTAGGCATTTCTTTGATTATTGTATCATAGATGACGGTATGTAAAAGTTTGGGAATTTAATTTTTCCTGTACTAAACGGTGATGCATTAATTGAGCATCCTTCCATCTATGATGTATTATTAAGTGGGTGTATGCATCTGGTATGTCACTTTGGAGTGAATTTTGTGGCATTTACTACAACAATCCCGAGGGATTACGTCCGGACCTGATTACGGCTTCTCCGACTCCTGTGAGCCAAAATCCGCGTCTGTCATGTACTTATGTATATTTCCCTCGAACAACATGTACTTATGTATAGAAGCATTGTTCAAATTTATTTGTTACAAAACTTCCATTTATGAGTTCCAAAGTGCTGTTTGGTAATAATGCTAATGCACAGTTGAATAACAGACAAAACAATTTTTGCTCAGGCCAATCTGCCAATCAGAATACCTGTGGTGCACAAACAGGCATTGTATTCGGATGCATGAAGATCTGGTTTGGTTGCATAGGAGTTGGAAAAACCTGAAAAACATGAACCATGCTGGTATGAGATCAGTTAAATCTTAAATGCCAGAAGGAAAGATAATATTTCGTACATATTTATGTGTACCTGATAGTAATATGATCTTCCAATGGTTGCATTACCATTTGCATCTTGTGCAGATTGAAACTGCTGCTCATTAGTTTGGGCGGTTAGTACCGGAGCAGCCGAGGAAGATGCCAGGGCTTGCTTTGCTTTTTCTGCACAGTGGCGTATTTTTTAATGCAAAAAGGATGTTTTAAAAGCACGAGGAGACTTGAGAGTTGTTACTTACTGGTGCTTGGTCCTTTAGGTATTTTTTTCTTCTTCTTCTCCCTTGTACTGGCATCTTTTGCAGATTGGGCGTGCAGACTTCTCATTTCGAAGAACACTTCAAGTGCCTTCTCTCCTGTTTCAAGGGAGTCCCAGAATATCTTTCTTGCTTCTTCCAGTTCCTGGCTCTTCAATGCAAGGTTATACGCATACTGCATTGCGCGATTGCGATACGCAAGTTCAGCCTCAGTACATTCTTGTTGTGTTGAATCTTCTTGATTGAGATTATACATGCTTCTCCTGGCATCTTTCGTCCAGCGTTTCAAGATGTACTTTTCAGGAACCATATCCACATTCTGCAGGCTGAAGGCTTTCAGAGCATGAGAACAAAGAAGGCCCATCCTTTCAAACTTTCTGCAACCACAAGAGATTTCCATTGTGGATGTATCAAGAAGAACAGTCCACATTTTTGAACCCCTGCCCTGCATTGTTATTTCAAACCTTAATAAGCTTCCACCACAGGAATTTTCATGACATGAAGTAGCTCCACATCCATCCAGAAATTCAGCCTCAAATAATTTGTACATCCTATGTGTATAAGATTCGGCAGCCTGCTTCAAAACTGTACTGTGCTTGATTGCACGAACTGGAGCAGTTTGGCTGCAGCGAAAATCCTCTTCCGACTCATTTCTACGTAGTGTTTTCACAACCTTTTCAACCAAGAGAGAAAATCTTGTTAGAGAAGTAGATTCATCAGCAATTCCAGTGAGGATATTGTTTGAGACCTCTCCCCACTGGGATGAGTTGATCCCACCATCAAAAGTATCTTCGTTAAATACCGAGCACCATCTGTTATGAAACTTATAAAGGCCATTAAGCCAATCATTATCCTGTAGTTTGTATTCATCAAGCATAGCATCCCAAGATTCCTGAAGCTCCATTTCTGTGTCACATCCTTGCATGCACTTCATAAACATATTTTGAAATGCTTGAGAAGTATTTACAGTACCTAAATGAGACTGTGCATTCTTCAGAATATGCCAGTAGGAGAAGCAATGCTGCGTGTTAGGAAACACCTGCTCGGCTGCCTGCATAATAGCCTCATCCTGGTCAGTGAAAATCGATTTTGGCGACTGGCCACCCATTGACTCCAAAAATGATTTAAATAGCCAAACATAGGAAGCTGTGGAGTCATCTAACAGGAATGCAAATCCAAAAACAACATTGTGCCAATGGTGGTTAACTCCAACAAAAGGGGCACATATCAGGCTATATTTATTTGTGCGGTAGGTTGTGTCAAATATAACAGCATCTCCAAAGCAGTCATAATCACTTCTACTTTTACCATCCCTGAAGAAGAAGTTAGTCATGCGGCCTTCTTGATCAACTTGGACATCCCAATAAAACATTCCTTCCTCGTTGGTTCTACGCTTGAAGTAGCTCACAAGACTTTGGCTGTCTCCTGCCCCAATTAGCGTTATATTCTGCACGTTGTCATGATTGTAGCAATCCCTTGTCGTGTAGCCTGGAGGCTCACTAATATCACCCACAGTCCTATCAGAGGAACCATTCATCGCATGCGATTCCGCAGATTCTGCTGGATCTATAACACCTGATTTTCCAACAGCAAATGACTTTGCGGATCTCAACAGATGCCTCTCCCCAGGTTTAGCCAACTGGTGATTGTGCAGGGGAACAAAGCGTATGACGGTCCAACGCCCTTTCTCATCGACTCTAAAGCGAACCATCGCCTTGCAATTCGTTCTTGTGTCCGGCCGGTTGAAATTCGCTTCCGTGACAGGCTCGTCGTATTTAAGCCCTTCCTTCGAGCAGTAGTAATCTTTTGTCCGGATGTCCCTGGTACCAATGAAGTAGGACTGCTTGCCCTTCCGGACACTAAAACCGATTCGATGTCCATAGTCGCAGTACAGCTTGTATGCCTCCTCCTCACTATGGACCATGCAACCGATAAGCTCCTCGGTCGCCTCCTTGCGGCTCAAGGCATTTCCATGGTCTTCCCCCTTCTTTCCTTCCTCACCATTTTTCCTCATTCGAAGCAATTCCTCCTGTGAGCCCGGTCTGGTATCCATTTCTACTCAAGCAGATGCACCGGCCTTCATGTGAATAGCATCAGGGACCAGATCTACATGGTAATTTGTGAAGGTCATTAGTAATAAGTTTGAGTTTGAGTAATCTAATCACCTGGATGTGTGAAAGCTCATACCTCAAAACCAAATGTGCGAGGCTGCGGACGGGGAGGAGATAGCAGGGCCGCCGTGAGGCAGAGCGGGAGCGGCAGTCGCGGGGGCGCGCGTGAGAGGAGGATGCGTCGGCGGAGGCGGTCACGCTAAGCTCCGGCGCACGGCGGCAGCTCTAGGGCACAGCGGGGTCGGGGTTGGAGCTTGGGTAGGCCAGAGCGCGCGCGAGATAGCTCGGGAGAGGAAGAGGAGATGCTGCGGGATGGCGGAGAGGAGAAGCCTAGCTGCGGAGCTCACGGGCGACCGCCGGCGGGGCTCGCCGGAGCCCAGCGACGGGGGCGGGGGTTGGTCGTGCGGTGTACGACCGAGATGGTGGAACGGGTCTAAGGAAAGCGCCGGCGGTGTTGCCTGGACCCGGTGTTGGAGTCCTGTAAGTGAACCGGGGTAAATGGGCCGGAGACGAGGTGTAGTGGGTGTGGCCGTATAAATGAAGCTCGTCTTTCGTGTTTAACGGAGACCTATCTGCCGCTGAATGCTGCAAGATAGTCGAGGTAGCGCACATGGCGCTCGTCAGCTGCTGTATCTTCCTCCGCTAAAAAAAACTAAAAAAAAACTGCCTGTGTCTTTCTTACTCACCACTACTCTTTTGGTTCTTCTGTACTTTCATGGATAGAAATGTTGAAGCGGATAGTTTAACGAAATTCTTTCTTTTTTAGATCTTGGTCGGCATGTTTGGCTAGTTGAGCCTTATGACATTTGTAAAAATTCCTATGAACCTCATTGATCAATAAAGTGCAACATAGTCCCCTTCTCGTTTGGTTTTTCCAATGATTTTCTTCTTCCTCCGCTCTCCTTTGGTTTTCTCATCAAACATGTATATTTATTAATTACATGAAGAAATGAGTGAATATTTTTTATTTTCGAAAATTCATATGTTTTTTGAAAAATTACCATCATGTTGAAAGTGTTCGCCACGTATTTTACCAAAATGTTGATTATATTTTGAAAAACATTCACGTGAGAAAAAATGTTCATCATGTAAATGTATTCCTACTCCTTCTGTCTCAAAATAAGTGTCTCAACTTTGTACTAATTTTAGTATAATAATGCAAAGTTGCAATAAAGTTGAGACATTTATTTTAGGACGAAGGAAGTATTTTCACTAAAACAAATCGCAAGAAAAACAAAAGAAAATGAGAAACAATCGAAACCAGTTGCCAAACCCCTCTTGGTGGGCGGGCCCATCGGACACCCCCTATCATCATCTATGCAGCAAGAGTTTGCCGGAACCGGAATGGTACATATCTTGGGTCATCTGCAACCACCTTCATTGGAGTATAACCAAAGCAGCTATTTTTTTTAAAATAATACATTTTTTTATTAATTTACAAAAATAATACACGGTTTAGATATATTTCACAAATAATACGGTGTCAACTGAAACTAATCGTCTTACTGGTAGATGATTAGTGTCCAGTCGTCCTGAGAACAAGGCCTTCCAGTCGTCCTCCCTGAAGATGATTAGCTCCAGTCATCCTCCCTGAAGATGATTGGAACATAACCATGTTCCCGGGAACCCTTTCCCGCCAAACCTGCCTTTCCCGCCAACCCTTCTGTTCCCGCCACCGTCTTTCCCGCCGACCCTTATCTTCCGCCATCTTCTTTCCCGCCACCCCTTCTGTTCCCGTCCTCATTATCGTCAAAAGTACTTGTATCTTATTCTCAGCAGCCGCGTCACTGGGTTCGAGATAGTGTTGGGTTAGCACCGATTAAATAGAAACTTGTCCAACATCGTCTGAGATGGTTTGGGCATATTTGGCGTATGCCTCCAAAAGCCCACTGCATAACGGACGGATAAAGAATGTCAAGAGAGGTCGGGGTAGACCAAACTTAACATAAGAGGAGTCCGTAAAGAGAGATCTAATGGACTGTAATATTACCAAAGAACTAGCCATGAACAAGGATGCGCAGAAGTTAGCTATTCCTGTGTCAGAACCTTGAGTTGGTTGTGAGATCTTACAAGTTTCAGTTCTACCAACTCTAATTTGTTTGGGATTAAAGGCTTTGTTTTTTTCTGGCAGGGCTTTTCTTCTTTTTCTGTCAAAAAGTAGTTCGTCCAAAAAAATAGTTTGTTGGACGAACGGAACGAAGCAGAGTGAAGATATTCACACGATTCAGCTCATCTGAAGCACAAGACTGAAACATTGTTTTAGTTTGAGGCAAGACTGAAACATTGCTGAATGCCTGGATCCAGTTTCGTTGCTGTTAGTGGGCCTATACTGGAATCACTGCCTACATTAATTATCATGGGCCTTGTATAGCAAAACCTGCCAGTGCTCCAGTCTCATGTTATACTCATGTTAATATCACTCAACATTTCTTACAGAAAAATATATAGTGACCACACAGCAATAGTAGGAAAAAAACACTAGCTAGATTGCTGATACAAGAACCAGGCCACCAGAAAGCAAGAACCGGCCAGCCACCACCAATGCAACCTCCTACTGGGACACACTGGTCTTAAGAGGCAAAGCGCTTTCGACTTCAGCTTCCTTTGCTGCAGCGGACCGCTCCGCAACAGCCTTCGACATCCCGAACATCTGAGCGACACAAAGCAAGTGGCTTGATCATGAACATACCAAAGTTAAACAAGGCAGAACAACGAAAGTTCCGAGTTTCAGTGCCAGCGCAAATACCTTCTGGATGGTCTTCTTGAAGCAGGTCTTGTGCTCGTCCATGGAGGCATGGATGAACTCGTCAATGTGCTCTTTCACGTCTTCGAGGAAGGTGGCATCATCATCGGTTTTCTTCTTCCGGCACGACGACATGGTAGGGTTTTTAGGAGGAACAGGTGGCTGAGAACCTTCAGACTGTGCATTGCTGGAATCCATGTCGATACTGAAACAAACCAAGGGAGAAAAGGTTGATGTACATATTCCGAAGAGGAGACCAGGGTAATATGGACCTCGAAGCTAACTTCTGCATCACTGCAGCTAGTCTACACATTTAATCAGGGAAAGAAGAACAATATGCCGTTTGTCATACTTGACTACTGCAACCTTAAAACCAAAAAAGAACATTATCTACTTCACCAAACTGAAATTTAAGAGAGTGCAATATAGAAATCGCATGACAGCAGTAATCAACTTGAGGTGGGACTGACTCAGAAGGAACAGAGACAAATCTGTGATGCACAACTGAATCTGAAATAAAAGGGGAATACAGTGACCATAAGTTCGACATAATTCATTACTAGTAATTAGTAAGTACTCCTACTAAATAAGAAGCTAAAATGCACCGATACAGGTAGGCCAGATATGTAAATCTGCCATTTTCGAAAAGCGCCAATACAGGGATACGGTCTAATATTTTTTTATTCACAAAAAAAAATGTATAGAAGCTAGGAACAGCAGATTGCCTTCTTGTGTTTGCTCTACTGTGGATGCCAAAGCAGCTCCAAGCCTCTCCAATTGACAATGTTGATGCCCTGTTCTGACTCCAAGAAGGGATAGAATTATACTTTTAGTAAGTGTAAAATGAATATGGAGCAGCAAGTCAAATCATTAGTTAGCTGTACATCTATCATGGCATAACACGAAAGGTGGAATCTTAAGAACAGTCAGCTAACATCCAAAAGGAGAACCAATCACTTTAATCAGCTAACATTTTAGGTCTGACTATTAAAATCAACAACACAGCATGACAGTACCACTATATTCCCAGTCATAAACAAGATTTGGGACATCTATGATGCCAACAATACCAGCAGTGCTAATGTGTAAACCAATTTCGTCCAGTATAATAACCAAGACAAAGCTCCTGCTCTCTCAAATTGCATTTACTCCTAAGCTTTGATTCAGATAAAACAATTTACTCTTTTCGTTTCTATATATCGTCATGCACTGCATGTTTCACTTCAACATGGCTAAAGCAAAACATTTGATCATCTGAAATAAATTCAAACTACAATTTGTAAACATTTGCCCCTACAAGCATTATCACAAACACCTATCAAGCAAAATCCTTTCACATGTAAACTTGAACATGCGCTGGAAAAATCATGCGGCAAGTACTCATCTAGAAATAGTCATCATTATATTCTCACAATATCAAATCTACAGCAAGTACTCGTCCAATACAAAAATCAGGGAAAAAAAAAGAACAAACAGAGGATGCGAGAGGAAGGAGGGAGGGGGGAGGAAGGGAGAGGAAGGATGGAGGAGGAAGGACGAAAGAGCGGTGGCTACCTGCCTATGGATTCGTCGCCGGCGTAGCTCCGGGCGGCGGCGTTGCTGCTTGGCTCCTGTACCGGCGGTGGGGCAGCGGAGGCTTCGGCCGGCTGTGGTTTCCGTTTCTTTCTCTCTGTTTTTTTTTACCGGAGTTTTCGTTTCTTTCTTGGAGGAAAGGGCAAGCGGCCGAAGTCTGTTCGAGATGGGAAAGGACGGGACGGAAGCCCAGAAGATATTTAGGCCATACGGGCAAAATGTTTACTGTTTGGGGCGATGGAATGAAATTGCGGCCAGCCCACCGCATCGCTGCCAAAATGGACCTGTTAAAAATAATATTCAATTTTCTACTAATAAATAAGAGAAAATATTCATGTTTTTGAAGAATATCCATGTATTTTAAAATAGTATTCATGTATTTAAAAGGTGTCCACACTTTTTATATTTAACTAAAAAGTGTTTACTACTTTACTTATTGTAAGACATGTTCATCTAGCTAAAACAATGTTTGGCATTTTATGGAAATGTTTATGAAATTTAATAAAGTGTTTTCACCCTTTCTGAAAAAATCATGTAATTTTAGAAAGTGTTCACAGAAAATCATGTAACTAAAAAAGTTCATCTATTTTTTTAGAAAACAAATTTATGTAATCATTAAAGGTGTTCATGCTTTAGAAATAATCTTCATCTAATTTCTAAAAGTGTTCACACATTTTTGTAAAAAATATTTGTGTATGTGTCAAAAATGTTTAGATTCTGTTTTAAATATAATAATAGAAGTAAATAGAAAAAATAATCAGAAAAAGGTAATACAAAAAATTAATTATAAAAGGAAAATAAAAAACAGAAGAATTAGAACAGAAAAAAAGAAGACAAGATAATTTCAAAAATAATAAAAAAGGTAAGAACAAAGAGGAAACCAAAAGAATCAAGAAAGCTAGTACTGCTGTTGGAAATATGCCCTAGAGGCAATAACAAAATGGTTATTATTATATTTCCTTGTTCATGATAATTGTCTATTGTTCATGCTATAATTGTATTAACTGGAAATCGTAATACATGTGTGAATACATAGACCACAACGTGTCCCTAGTAAGCCTCTAGTTGACTAGCTCGTTGATCAATAGATGGTTATGGTTTCCTGACCATGGACATTGGATGTCATTGATAACGGGATCACATCATTAGGAGAATGATGTGATGGACAAGACCCAATTCTAAGCATAGTACAAGATCGTGTAGTTTGTTTGCTAAGAGCTTTTCTAATATCAAGTATCATTTCCTTAGACCATGAGATTGTGCGATACCGTAGGAATGCTTTGGGTGTACCAAACGTCACAACGTAACTGGGTGGCTATAAAGGTGCACTACAGGTATCTCCGAAAGTGTCTGTTGGGTTGGCACGAATCGAGACTCGGATTTGTCACTCCGTATGATGGAGAGGTATCTCTGGGCCCACTCGGTAATGCATCATCATAATGAGCTCAATGTGACTAAGGAGTTAGTCAGGGATCATGTGTTATGGAACGAGTAAAGAGACTTGCCAGTAACGAGATTGAACGAGGTATTGGGATACCGATGATCCAATCTCGGGCAAGTAACATACTGATGGACAAAGGGAATTGTATACGGGATTGATTGAATCCCCGACATTGTGGTTCATCCGATGAGATCATCGTGGAACATGTGGGAGCCAATATGGGTATCCAGATCCCGCTATTGGTTATTGGCCGGAGAGGTGTCTCGGTCATGTCTGCATGGTTCCCGAACCCGTAGGGTCTACACACTTAAGGTTCGGTGACGTTAGAGTTGTTATGAGAAATAGTATGTGGTTACCGAAGGTTGTTCGAAGCCCCGGATGAGATCTCGGACATGACGGGGAACTCCGGAATGGTCCGAAGGTAAAGATCGGTATATTGGACGAAGGGTATTGGAGTCCGGAAGTGTTCCGGGGGTACCAGGCTATGGCCAGCATGACCAAAAGGTGTTTCGGGGGCCCCGACAAGTGTTGCAGGGCCTCATGGGCCAAGGAGAGGGAGCAAACCAGCCCACTAAGGGGCTGTGCGCCCCCACACCCTTTCCCATGTTGCTTGGGGAGGTAGGGCACCTCCACCTGACTTGGGAGGCAAGCCTCCACCTATTGGCTTGGGGGGGGGGGCAAGTCTCCCTAGGGTTTCCCTAGGGAGATCCAATCTGCCCTGGCCGCCGCCCCCTAGGGGAAACCCTAGGGCGCCTCCCCCTCTTCCCTTCGCCCTATATATAGTGAGGAGGTGGGAGGGCAGCCGGGACCCTTCCCCTGGTGCATCCCCTCCCTCCTCATACATCTCCTCCTCCGTAGTGCTTGGCGAAGCCCTGCCGAAGAACCACAAGCTCCACCACCACCACGCTGTTGTGCTGTCGGAGTTCTCCCTCAACTTCTCCTCTCCCCTTGCTGGATCAAGAAGGACGAGACATCCCCGGGCTGTACGTGTGTTGAACGCGGAGGCGCCATCCGTTCGGCGCTAGATCGGATCTTCTACGATTTGAATCGCCGCGAGTACGACTCCATCATTTGCGTTCTTGTAACGCTTACACTTAGCGATCTTCAAAGGTATGAAGATGTGCATCCTCTCTCTCTATTGTTGCTAGAATCTCCTAGATTGATCTTGGTGATACGTAGGAAAATTTTGAATTATTGCTACGTTCCCCAATAGTGGCATCATGAGCTAGGTCTATGCGTAGATTCTATGCACGAGTAGAACATAAGTAGTTGTGGGCGTTGGTTTGTTCAATTTGCTTACCGTTACTAGTCCTATCTTGGTTCAGCGGCATTGTGGGATGAAGCGGCCCGGACCGACCTTACACGTACGCTTACGTGAGAAAGGTTCCACCGACTGACATGCACTTGTTGCATAAGGTGGCTAGCGGGTGTCTGTCTCTCCCACCTTAGTCGGATCGGATTCGATGAAAAGGGTCCTTATGAAGGGTAAATAGCAATTGGCATATCACCGTTGTGGCTTTTGTGTAGGTAAGAAACGTTCTTGCTAGAAACCCATAGCAGCCATGTAAAACATGCAACAACAATTAGAGGACGTCTAACTTGTTTTTGCAGGGTATGCTATGTGATGTGATATGGCCAAAAGAATGTGATGAATGATATATGTGATATATGAGATTGATCATGTTCTTGTAATAGGAATCACGACTTGCATGTCGATGAGTATGACAACTGGCAGGAGCCATAGGAGTTGTCATAATTTATTGTATGACCTGCGTGTCATTAAAAAATGCCATGTAATTACTTTACTTTATTTCTAACCGTTAGCCATAGTAGTAGAAGTAATAGTTGGCGAGACAACTTCATGAAGACATGATGATGGAGATCATGATGATGGAGATCATGGTGTCATGCCGGTGACGAAGGTGATCATGCCGCGCCTCAAAGATGGAGATCAAAGGCGCAAGATGATATTGACCATATCATGTCACTTTATGATTTGCATGTGATGTTTGTCATGTTTACATCTTATTTTATTAGAACGACGGTAGCATAAATAAGATGATCGCTCACTAAAATTTCAAGAAAGTGTTCCCCCTAACTGTGCACCGTTGCTAAGGTTTGTTGTTTCGAAGCACCACGTGATGATCGGGTGTGATAGATTCTAACATTCGCATACAACGGGTGTAAGCCAGCTTTACACATGCAAAACACTTAGGTTGACTTGACGAGCCTAGCATGTACAGACATGGCCTCGGAACACGAGAGATCAAAAGGTCGAACATGGGTCGTATAATAGATACGATCAACATGGAGATGTTCACCGATGATGACTAGTCTGTCTCATGTGATGATCGGACACGGCCTAGTTGACTCAGATCATGTATCACTTAGATGACTAGAGGGATGTCTATCTGAGTGGGAGTTCACTAAATATTTGATTAGATGAACTTAATTATCATGAACACAGTCAAAAGGTCTTTGCAGTTTATGTCATAGCTTGCGCTTTAGTTCTACTATTTTAGATATGTTCCTAGAGAAAATTTAGTTGAAAGTTGATAGTAGCAATTATGCAGACTGTGTCCATAAACTGAGGATTGTCCTTATTGTTGCGCAGAAGGCTTATGTCCTTAATGCACCGCTCAGTGTGCTGAACCTCGAACGTCGTCTGTGGATGTTGCGAACATCTGACATACATGTTTTGATGACTACATGATAGTTCAGTGATGTTAAACGGTTTAGAATTGAGGCGCCAAAGACGTTTTTTGAAACGGCGCGGAACATATGAGATGTTCCAAGGGCTGAAATTGGGATTTCAAGCTAGTGCCCACGTCAAGAGGTATGAGACCTCCGATGATTTTCTTAGCCTACAAACTAAGGGAGAAAAGCTCAATCGTTGAGCTTGTGCTCAGATTGTCTGAGTACTACAATCACTTGAATCGAGTGGGAGTTAATCTTCCAGATAAGATAGTGATGTTTCTCCAAAGTCACTGCCACCAAGCTACTAGAGCTTCGTGATGAACTATAACATATCAGAAATAGATATGATGATCCTTGAACTTCTCGTGATGTTTGACACTGTGAAAGTAGAAATCAAGAAGGAGCATCAATTGTTGATGGTTAGTGAAACCCCTAGTTTCAAGAAGGGCAAGGGCAAGAAGGGATACTTCATGAAACAGAAAATCAGTTGCTGCTCTAGTGAAGAAACCCAAGGTTGAACCCAAACCCGAGACTAAGTGCTTTTGTAATGAGGGGAACGGTCAGTGAAGCAGAACTACCCTAGATACTTGGTAGATGAGAAGGCTGGCAAGGTCGACATAAGTATATTGGATATACATTATATTAATGTGTACTTCACTAGTACTCCTAGTAGCACCAGGGCAATAGATACCGGTTTGGTTGCTAAATGTTAGTAACTCGAAATAAAAAGCTACAGAATAAACGGAGACTAGCTGAAGGCGAGATGACGATAGGTGTTGGAAGTGTTTCCAAGGTTGATGTGATCAAACATCGCATGCTCCCTCTACCATCAGGATTGGTGTTAAACCTAAATAATTGTTATTTGGTGTTTGCGTTGAGCATAGACATAATCGGATTATGTTTATTGCAATACGATTATTCATTTAAGGAGAATAATGGTTACTCAGTTTATTTGAATAATACCTTCAATGGTCTTGCACCAAAAATGAATGGTTTATTGAATCTCGATCGTAGTGATACACATGTTCGTGCCAAAAGATATAAGATAGTAATGATAGTACCACATACTTGTGGCACTGCCATTTGAGTCATATTGGTATAAAAAGCATGAAGAAGCTCCATGTTGATGGATCTTTGGACTCACTCATTTTTTTGAAAAGATTGAGACATGCAAACCATGTCTATTGGTATGTACGCATGAAGAAACTGCATGCAGATGGATCGTTTGGACTCACCTGATTTTGAATCACTTGAGACATGCAAATCATACCACATGGGCAAGATGACTGAAAGGCCTCATTTTCAGTAAGATGGAACAAGAGAGCAACTTGTTCGAAGTAATACATTTGATGTGTGCAATCCAATGAGAGCCGAGGCACGCAGTGAATATCATTATGCTCTTACTTCACAGATGAGTTGAGTAGATTCTGAGTATATTTACTTGATGAAACACAAGTCTGAATTATTGAAAGGTTCAAGTAATTTCAGAGTGAAGTTGAAGATCGCCGTGACAAGAGGATAAAACGTCTATGATATGATCATAGAGATGAATATCTGAGTTACGTGTTTGGTACACAATTAAGACATTGTGGAAATTGTTTCACAACTAATACTGCCTAGAACACCATAGTGTGATGGTGTGTCCGAACATCATAGCTGCACCCTATTGGATGTGGTGCATACCATGATGTCTCTTATCAAATTACCACTATCATTTATGGGTTAAGCATTAGAGACAACCGCATTCACTTCAAATAGGGCACCACGTAATTCCGTTGAGATGACAGTGTATGAACTATGGTTTAGAGAAACCTAAGCTGTCATTTCTTAAAAGTTTGGTGCTGCGACGCTTATGTGAAAAGTTTTAGCCTGATAAGCTCGAACCCAAAGCGGATAAATGCTCTTCATAGGACACCCAAAGTAGTTGGGTATACCTCCTAATTAAGATCCGTAAGCAAAAGTGATTGTTTCTAGAAACGGGCCCTTTCTCGAGGAATAGTTTCTCTCAAAAGAATTGAGTGGGAGGATGGTGGAGACTTGATGAGGTTATTGAACCATCACTTCAACCAGTGTGTAGCAGGGCACAGGAAGTCGTTCCTGTAGCGCCTACACCAATTGAAGTGGAAGCTGATGATAGTGATCACGAAACTTCAGATCAAGTCACCACCAATCCTCGTAGGTCGACAAGGATGCGTACTACTTCAGAGTGTACGGTAATCCTGTCTTGGAGGTCATGTTGCTAGACAACAATGAACCTACGAGCTATAGAGAAGCGATGGTGGGCCCGAATTCTGACAAATGGCTCGAGGCCATAAAATTCGAGAGAGGATCCATGTCTAAAAACAAAGTGGAGACTTTGGAAGAACTGCTTGATGGTCGTAAGTCTGTTGGGTACGGATGGATTTTAAAAGGAAGACGAACAATGATGGTAAGTGTCACCATTAAGAAAGCTCGACTTGTCGCTAAGATGTTTTCCGACAAGTTCAAGGAGTTGACTACGATGAGATTTTCTCACTCGTAGCGATGCTAAGAGTCTGTTGGAATTATATTAGCAGTTACTGCATTATTTATGAAATCTTGCAGATAGGATGTCAAAAAAACATTGTTTCCTCGACGATTTTCTTGAGGAAAGGTTGTATATGATACAACCAGAAAGTTTTTGTCAATCCTATAAGATGCTAACAAGTATGCAAAGCTCCAGCAATCCTTCTAAGGACTGGAGTAAGCATCTCGGAGTTGGAATATACACTTTGATGAGATGATCAAAGATTTTGGGTTTATACAAAGTTTATGAGAAACTTATATTTCCAAAGAAGTGAGTGGGAGCACTATAGAATTTCTGATGAGTATATGTTGTTGACATATTGTTGATCAGAAATGATAGAATTTCTGGAAAGCATATAGGGTTATTTGAAAAGTGTTTTTTAATGGAAAACCTGGATTAAGATACTTGAACATTGAGCATCAAGATCTATAAGGATAGATAAAAATGCTTAATAGTACTTTCAAATGAACACATACCGTGACAAGATTTTGAAGGAGTTCAAAATAGATCGGCAAAAAAGGAGTTCTTGGATGTGTTATAAGGTGTAAGTATTGAGTAAGACTCATGACCGGACCACGGCAGAAAAGAGAGAAAGGACGAAGGTCGTCCCCTATGCTTAAGACATAGGCTCTACAATATGGTGTGCTGTGCACCGCACTTGAAGTGTGCCTTGCCATGAGTCATTCAAGGGGTACAAGAGTGATCCAGGAATGGATCACAAGACATCGGTCAAGGTTATCCTTAGTAACTAGTGGACTAAGAAATTTTTCTCGATTATGGAGGTGGTAAAAGAGTTCGTCATAAATGGTTACGTCGATGCAAACTTTGACACTAATCCGGATAACTCTGAGTAGTAAACCGGATTCGTATAGTAGAGCAGTTATTTGGAATACACTAGTATAAAAAGGGTCAAATGTGAGACACATTAGTCCCGGTTTGTAACAGAACCGGCACTAATGTGTCCATTAGTGCCGGTTCCAACGGCTAGCCTGGAGGAGCTCTTTAGTACCAGTTCGTGGCAAACCTTTAGCACCGGTTTGTGCCACGAACCGGTACTAATGAGAGTGGTGGCAGGATGTTGTCAGAGTGGGGCCCTTCCAGCACCTTTAGTACCGGTTCGTGGCACGAACCGGTACTAAAGGTCGTCCTATATAAATCCTTCGTCCACCCGCACTCTGTTCTTCCCCCTTTCCCCTCTCCCTCTCCTCTGTTCTTCCCTTCTTCCTCTCGAGTTCATCACAAAATTTGCCCCAAATTTGTCAAGATTTGCAGGCCCTCATCCATTCAAATGATCACCAAGGTTAGCAACTTTGTCCTTTCATCTCTCATTGCTAGATTAGCTCTTGCATTGGTTTATATAGTGATTAATTGTGGGTTTTAGTAATTTGGGAGGAATTATATGTGGTAGTATTTGATTTATATGCAATTTAAGGTCAAAATAACACTTAGTTTGCATATGTAGGTGTGGTTTACTTAGTGCCTTCTAAATCTCCGTCGTAACCACCGTCGATCACCCGCACCGTCCCGTCGCCGGCACCACCTTGTGGTGAGCCTCTTGTTCATGAAATTTTATATAAAAAATTGATGTTTGTGTGATTTGGATATATAGTTACTCATATAATAATTATCTTACCCGTACGTTGTTTGTTATACATAGTGCCATGGTTTTGATATCCATCCCCGTCGGCCCTCGTCCTTGTTATGATTCGGATGTGGTATATTCTCTTTTAAAACTATTTGTTGCATTTCGTGTTTATGACAAATTATGCCCATCAAGTTGACATAGATATTTTTATCTAGGAGGTATGTGAACTGGAAATTCCAACCGACCCTATTGTCGAGAGGTTAAATTTAGTTGAAAGAGAAAACGAGTACTTGAAAGAAAAATTGAAAAGAATTGAGGGGGAGAAGATGGAATTGGAGTTGCATGTTGCCGATATCGTCGATGATCACAAGATCAAGATGGAGAAAATGCGCTTGAAGATTAGAAAGATTAGAAAATATGCCATCGATAGTGAGGCTTGGTATCATTATGCTGTTGGATCAATTGTTACCTTAGTTGCGATCTTGATCGCATTTGTTGTTGCATTTAAATGCTTTAGCTAGAGAGTTATTTGTTTGTTGCATTTAAGTGTTGTATGAACTTTATGTATGAACTTGTATTAATTTGGTCTATTCGGTGTTGTGTAATGAAGATGAGCCGGCAATGGATGTACGATGACCGATGCTCTCCCCAGTTCGTTGAGGGCGTGCCTACTTTTCTGCTTGCGGCTGAGGCAAACAAGCGAGCGGATGGTTTTATGCCTTGTCCATGTGCTGGCTGTAAGAATGGTCGCAATTACTCTACGTCAAGAACCATTCACGTCCACCTGTTTGAGTCTGGTTTCATGCCCCACTATAATGTTTGGACCAAGCACGAAGAAAGAGGGGTTATGATGGAAGACAATGAAGAAGAAGAGGACGGCAACAACTATCCTGGCCATGGGTTCCCTGAATACGATGATACAATAATGGGGGAAGAAGCTGAGCTGGTAATGCGGGAAGAAGCTGAGCCGGCAATGCGGGAAGAAGCTGAAGAAGAGGCATCAGATGAGCCCGTTGATGATCTAGGTCGGGCCATTGCCGATGCAAAGAGAAACTGCGCAAGTGATTTGGAGAAGAAGAAGTTGCAGCGCATGTTAGAGGATCACAAAAAATTGTTGTACCCGAATTGCATAGGTGACAAGAAAAAGCTGGGCACCACACTGGAATTGCTGCAATGGAAGGCAGAGAATGGTGTATCTGACAAGGGATTTGGAAAGTTGCTGGTAATGATAAAGGATATGCTTCCAAAGGACAACGAATTGCCCGAGAGTACGTACGAAGCAAAGAAGGCTGTCTGCCCTCTAGGGTTAGAGGTGTAGAAGATACATGCATGCCCTAATGATTGCATCCTCTACCGCGGTGAGTACGAGGATTTGAACGCTTGCCCGGTATGTGGTGCATTGCGCTATAAGATCAGCCGCGATGAGCATGGTGATGTCGAGGGCGAGCGCCCCAGGAAGAAGATTCCTGCCAAGGTGATGTGGTATTCTCCTATAATACCACGGTTGAAACGTTTGTTCCAAAACAAAGAGCATGCCAAGGCGATGCGATGGCACAGAGAAGACCGTAAGAAAGACGGAAAGTTGAGAGTACCAGCTGACGGGTCGCAGTGGAGAAAAATCGAAAGAAAGTACGGGAAGGAGTTTGCAGATGACGCAAGGAGCGTATGGTTTGGTCTAAGCGCAGATGGCATTAATCCTTTTGGGGAGCAGAGCAGCAACCATAGCACCTGGCCTGTGACTCTATGTTTGTATAACCTTCCTCCTTGGTTGTGCATGAAGCGGAAGTTCATTATGATGCCAGTGCTCATCCAAGGCCCTAAGCAACCCAGCAACGACATTGATGTGTACCTAAGGCCATTAGTTGAAGAACTCTTACAACTGTGGAATGGAACAGGTGTACGTGCGTGGGATGAGCACATGGGGGAAGAATTTGACCTAAAGGCGTTGCTGTTCGTGACCATCAATGATTGGCCTGCTCTCAGTAACCTTTCAGGACAGACAAACAAGGGATACCGCGGATGCACGCACTGTTTGGATGATACCGACAATATATATTTGAATAGTTGTAAGAAGAATGTGTACCTGGGACATCGTCGATTTTTTCCGAGCAGGCATCCCGTAAGAAAGAAAGGCAAGCATTTCAAAGGTGAGGCGGATCACCGGATGAAGCCTTGCCACCGTACTGGTGCTGATGTACATGATATATTCAAGGATTTGAAGGTGATATTCGAAAAGGGTCCTGGCGGACAACCTGTTCCAAAGGACGCCGACGGACGCGCACCCATGTGGAAGAAGAAATCTATATTTTGGGACCTGCCATATTGGAAAGACCTAGAGGTCCGCTCCGCAATCGACGTGATGCACGTGACGAAGAATCTTTGCGTGACCCTGCTTGGCTTCTTGGGCGTGTATGGGAAGACAAAAGATACACCTGAGGAACGGGAGGACCAGCAACGTATGCACGGAGAAGACGGCATACATTAGGGTCATGCAAGCTACGCTCTTACCAAAGAAGAGAAGGAAATCTTCTTTGAATGCCTGCTCAGTATTAAGGTACCGTCTGGCTTCTCGTCGAATATAAAGGGAATAATAAACATGGCAGAGAAAAAGTTCCAGAACCTAAAGTCTCATGACTGCCACGTGATTATGACGCAACTGCTTCCGGTTGCATTGAGGGGGCTTCTACCGGAAAACGTTCGATTAGCCATTGTGAAGCTATGTGCATTTCTCAATGCAATCTCTCAGAAGGTAATCGATCCAGAAATCATACCAAGGTTACAGAATGATTTGGTGCAATGTCTTGTCAGTTTCGAGTTGGTGTTCCCACCATCCTTCTTCAACATCATGACGCACGTCCTAGTTCACCTATGCGAAGAGATTAACGTTTTGGGTCCTGTATTTCTACACAATATGTTCCCCTTTGAGAGGTTCATGGGAGTCTTAAAGAAATATGTTCATAACCGTGCTAGGCCAGAAGGAAGCATCTCCAAGGGCCATCAAAATGAGGAGGTCATTGAGTTTTGTATTGACTTTATTCCTGACCTTAAGCCGATTGGTGTTCCTGAATCGCGGCATAAGGGCAGACTGGATGGAAAAGGCACGCTAGGAGGGGAACAAATAATATGTATGGACGGACATTCTCTCACTGAAGCACACTACACAGTTCTACAGAATTCCGCCTTGGTGGCTCCGTATATGGATGAACACAAGAATTTGCTACGCTCCAAACACCCGGAGCGGTCTGATGACTGGATTACACGTGAACAAACCAGGAGTTTCGCCAGCTGGTTGCAGACACGTACCATGCATGACACCTCTATTGAAGATGACCTGTACTTGCTGTCCCAGTTACCATCTTCGAATATAATGACTTTCAAAGGGTACGAGATAAATGGTAATACATTTTACACGATCGCCCAAGATAAGAAGAGCACCAACCAAAACAGTGGTGTCCGCTTTGATGCAGAAACCAAGACGGGAAAGGAAACATATTATGGTTATATACAGGACATATGGGAACTTGACTATCGACGTGGTTTAAAGGTCCCTTTGTTTCGGTGCAAATGGGTCAATATGACACGAGGCGGGGTAACGGAAGACCCGCAGTACGGAATGACAACAGTGGATCTCAACAATCTTGCGTATGCAGACGAACCATTCGTCCTAGCCAATGATGTGGCACAGGTTTTCTATGTGAAGGACATGTCTACCAAGCCAAGAAAAAGAAAAGATAAGGAAGCGAATGCATCGTACGATGAGCCAAAGCGGCACATAGTTCTTTCTGGGAAGAGAAACATCGTGGGAGTGGATGACAAGACAGACAAGTCAGAAGATTATGAAAAGTTTGATGAAATTGCTCCATTCACAGTGAATATTGACCCGAGCATCCCGTTAAATGATGAAGATTTTCCATGGTTACGGCGCAAAGGGACACACGCGAAGAAAAAGTTTCACACCCAAAGATCTGGGATGTGATCGGCTTCACTAGCTATCATCACTTTCTTCTGTGTTTCGCACCGAGAGGGGAATCTCTGTAATAGTTAGGGTAGTTATGTGTTTTGGCATTTGAAACGCGAAGAAATTTTATGTGCAAACAAATTCACACTAATTTCAAATAATTCAAAATTTAAACTATTCAAATTTGAAAACTACGGGCACTAACAGAAAGTTTGTAATTTTTTGTACCTAAAGAGGCTGTGTCAGCCTCCGGTCAGGCTATGGCCCCACCATCACCATTTAGTGCCGGTTCGTACCACGAACCGGTACTAATGAGGTTGTGTCAGGTAAGGCTGGGGCCCCACGAGCACCTTTAGTACCGGTTCATGGATGAACCAGACGTAAGCTGTTTTTTAGTCCCACCTCGCGAAGTGAGAGGGACTAGGAGCGGTTTATAAGCCCTGAGTGCAGAGACGATGAAGAAGAGGATCAATGCTCACGTTGCTTAGCTTCAAGCCTTCAGGAATACGGTAGACTGCACGGAGCTATGCGCAGTGTAGTTTACACTATTCTGAAAGGCTTGAAGCAAATTAACGAGCATTGCACCTCTTTTTTATTTTTAATAACTTATTACAACTCCGGTCTTCTTCTGTTATGGAAAAAACTAATTGCACATCGACATTTCTTTTTTTAAGTTATAACTCCAGACTTTGACCATCAAGTTTTGCAGAAAAGAAAAAATAGCAGAAAAGAAAGAAAAACTATAGCTGAAAAGAAAAAACTATATAAAAAACTACTCAAAAATAAATAGAAGAAAATAAATATAGCAGAAAAGAAAAAACTACTCAGAAATAAATAGAAGAAAAAATAAGGCAGAAAAGAAAAAAAATTATATTTGCTATTTTTCAATCGTTTACAAAATGACCGTGAAATTGAAAATCACTACAAAATGAACTCTGAAAATGTTGAATTTTGGCAAACTAGATGAAAAACTACTCACAAATAAATAGAAGAAAATAAATATAACAGAAAAGAAAAAACTATACAAAAAACTACGCAAAAATAAATAGAAGAAAATAAAGCAGAAAAGAAAAAAACTATAAAAAAATTGGGGCGCTGCCCTGTGGGCCTGATAGGCCACAAGTGTGTAATTACAGGCCTTAAAGGCCCAGCAGACTCACAGGGCAGCGCGCAGAGTTTAGGCCCACAAGCCTGCTATACAGAGGAGTTCGAAGTGGTAGCCGCGGCTGGGTTTATAAACCAGTGCGGCCGCCCTTCGCCCGGCGAGGTGGGACTAAACTTTGGGGTGGCAGCGCGAGGCCTTTAGTACCGGTTGGAGCCACCAACCGGTACTAAAGGGGGGGCCTTTAGTACAGGTTTGTGCCACCACCCGGTACTAAAGGGGGTCGCTTCTCGCCGCTTGGGCTGGCCAAAACTGGCCTTTAGTACCGGTTGGTGGCTCCAACCGGTACTAAAGGTGCCTTCTATATATACAACACTTCGAAAATTTCATTCCCCCTCTGTTTCTTCCTCTGTTTCCGTCGTCTTCGTCGCCGTCGCCGCCCCCGTCCCCGTCGCCGCCCTCGTCTCCGTCGCCGCCCCCGTCCCCGTCGCCGCCCCGTCCCGTCGCCGCCCGGGCCCGTCCCCGTCGCGCCGTCCCCGCGTCGCCGCCCCGGCCCGTCACCGCCCCCGGCCGTCGCCTCGCCGTCGCCGTCGCCCCGCTGTGAGCTCTCCCCCTCTAACCCCTCTCCCTCGCCCCCGGCGGCCACCATGGGCGCCGCCCCTCCCCGAGCCCATACACACACACAAGCATGATGAATACACACACACACATGTATGAATTAATGCTTAATTAGTTTAATTAGTTTTTGCATGTTTAATTAGTTTAATTAGTTTAATTACTTTAATTAATACTTATTAATGCTTAATAAGTATATACGTATTTTGTATGTTTAATTAGTTTAGATTATTTAGATTATTATTTTTTCACTATTATATATGTATGAATGCATGTTAGATGGATATAATTAGTGTTTAATTAGTATGGAAATTTTTTATATAATGTTGTTTTTCAGTTTTTTAATGGATGTATAGAAGTTGCGTTTTCTGTTTTTAGTGTTAGATGCTTAATTAGTATGAAATAGTATATAGATTTTTGAAATAGTAGAAATGTTAGAAATTTTAGTTATCAAAATCCAATCATTAAAAAAATATTACTTTTTGCGGGCATATAGCTAGTATTTGTTCTCGACGATGCCCGGCCCGCATCCTCGCCGTCGACCCGTCCGCGACGACGTCCAGCCGACCCATGTCCGGGACTGGGCTCCGCCGGGCTGGCACTGGGAGGTGCTGCCTGGAGGGGCGCGCCGCTTGATGAGGAACCCGGCCCCGGGTCCCGTCGTCGACCCTGATCTCGTTTGGTGGCGTTCGCGTGGGCCAGTTTCGGTGCGGAGGGACCCGGCCCCGCCGGAGGTGGTACGTCGCCGTGTCAGGGAGGAGGACGAGCACGTCCATCGCTACATGGTTGCGTTAGAGGGCGGCAGGTTCTCCAATACCTGGCAGTATCTTCGGGGATCTCACTTCAGCTATGATCCTGTGAGGGTTCCTTCTCTTTGGGTGTCCACCGCCCGCGCCGCAGGAACCGCGAGTGTCCTAGATTCTTCTGTAGTATTCGATCTTTAATTAGCTAGCCAGTGATGTACTATTCAATATTATATATTATTCGAGACGATGTATTCGAGATTATATCTATTATTCTAGACGAAGTATTCGAGATTATATCTATTATTCGAGACGATGTAATTTGAATACTAAATTGTTTTATATTTCTTTTGAATTAGTTAAATAAAAGCTATGGCAGACAATACCGACAGAGAGGGAGAACAGACCATGTTCGATATGATACGCGGGCCAGATGATGATCAGAATGAAGAAGATTATGACGGCTCCGAATTTCTAAACAACACCGGAGAGGGTGATATGATATTCGATCGCGACGACCGAATTGATGAAGTCATGAACTACGATTATGACGATGACGAAGAACATGTTGATCCTGAAACAACAAAGACCGGCGAGGTATATATATTTATATAAGCAGGTATCTGGTGATCATCACATGTTTTAAATGACTTGAAGATATATTAACGAATCGATCTTTGTTCTTTCAGCCATCCGGATCGAGCAAATCTTCAGGCAAAAGGACGAAACGAGGCCCGAACAAAAAGTTGAAGGAGGGCGTAAAGTACAATATCGAGGCAGTCAGACCTAATGGCGAACCATTAGCGCCTAAGAAGATTGCGGACAAGTTCGTTCGTCAGTGCGGAGTTCTTGTGAAGGACCAACTCCCGATCTCCCTTCAAGAATGGAGAGAGCCAGCAAAAGACAAAAGACAAAAAGGCAAAGAGGACGCTGCTCCACGTCCAGATGTTACTTTTGTCGACAAGAATCAAAAAGATCTGCTTTGGGATACTCTCATGGAACATTTCACCCTACCAGATCATTTCACAGAAGCAGATGTGCAGAAAGTCAAGGACGCTGCTCTTAGGAAGATGGCGGTTGCATTCAAGAACCACAAGAATCGTGAATGGGACAAGTACGTCAAGGGAGGAAGGAAGACTCCAGTATTCGAGGGAACACTAGAGAACCAACGTGCTCATTGGGACGATTTCGTGAAATTCAAGGATTCGGAATTAGCTAAGGAACGGTCGAGAATAAACAAGAAGAATGCCGAAAAAAGGATAAGTTCCATAAGCTGGGGCCAGGTGGCTATGCGGTGGCAATGCCTAAGTGGGATAAGTCTGAGAAAGAGATGGAGGATGCAGGTGCCACTCCGGTTACTAAGAGCTGGCCCCCCAGGGTCAGGACTTGGTTCTATGCGCATGGGGGGGAGTTGGACCCGAAGACAGGCAATGTTTCGACGAGGGCAAGTCTGAAGGGAGCCGACGATGCGATACTTGTTGCAATAGAAGAGGCACGATCGGGGGTGTTCCAGCCCAACAGAGAGAACGACGAGCTTACGCGTGCCCTGGGAAATCCTGAACACCCGGGAAGAACACGAGGCAAGGGCGCTATTCCGTGGTATGAGGGGTTTTCAGACTGGAACACCGACTACAGAACCCGTGCGAGAAAGAAGATTGCGGAGGAGAAGAAGAGGAAGATGGAGGAGGAGCAGAGGAAGCGGGACTATGAACGCCTTCAAGGCCTAGAAGCAAGTCAAGCGGAATTGGTAGTCAAATTCCAGCGGCAGCAGGAGCAGATCGACTCACTTACCCAGCAAAGGGGGTCTCAGCAGCTGCAGCAGCTAGCGAATGATCCAGCATTGGATAGCACCGCCCCATCCATGCCGAGAAGCAGCGTGGGTTCCGCCCCGGACGACGCAATGCTGGGTAGATACCCCGTGGATGACATCACGGAGAACACTAGCTGCGAGCTACACGTCAAAATGAAGAACATATCCATGAAGGTGGCGGACGCCGTTGCTTTTACAAATCCCCCCGAGGCAACCTTCCATTGCAACCCGATTCCAGCGGGCTATGCTCGTGTCTTGGTTGATGAGGTGGTGGACCCATATTCGGAGCTAGAGCTTGACATTCCTGGAGGTGACGACGAGCGCTTTCTCGGAGACGCCAACCATCGTATCATCCTATGGAAAAAGGATTGCATCATCTTTCGAAGGCCACCGACACCGCGTCAGCCGACTCCTCGTCGAAGTCCGCCACCGAGTCAGCAGTCTCCCGCTCCTGCAAGTCCACCAAGTCCGGCAAAGTGTCAGGCCACTCCTCCTCCAAGTCCGGCAAAGTGTCAGGCCACTCCCTCCTCCAAGTCCGCCACAGCGTCAGACGTCCACTCCTCCTCCAAGTCCGGCACAACCTCAGGCCACTCCTCCTCCAAGTCCGGCACAGCTTCAGGCGGCCACTCCTCCTCGTCCAACTCAGCCCCGTCAGCCGTCTCCGCCGCCTCAGCAATCGCAGAAGAGACACCCCGCAGCTATGGTGCGTAGCGGTACGAGTCGAGGTAGTACAGGAAGTACAGGCGGAGGCAAGCGATATAAATATGGTCCAAGCCTCACGCCTCTTCCGCAGAGGGCTTATGACAGGTCCGAGGAGGAAATCGCAGCCATATCGAAGTCCGAGGTGGAAGCCCATTTTGCACCGAAACCGCCACCGCCGCCAAGGGAGAAAGTGCCTGAGGAAACGATTGACCACTTCATTCGTATGGCTCAACCACCAGCTCCCAAGCCTGTTGACACAGACTATGAGCGCCACATCAGGAAGTTAAATCGAGCACGTCTACGTAAGGAGGCGAGCTCGGGATCGAGCAAACAAGAAGCAGCTGTCAAAAAATGCGGGAAAACCATTCCCCAGCTGGGAGAACAGGCGGCGCAATCGATCCCCTCGCTTGTTGTGCCAACAACACGTGACAGTACGCGCGCCCAATATTATTGTGGGCAAACAGTTTACGTTCCTGAGGTGGGCAATGTGGTAATAACGGAGGACCATATAATGCAGGCTGAAGTTCTCAAAATCACTGTTGGACAACTCCTCGAGATCGAGCCCATGCCTGTGCTTAGAGAGGATGAAATAAAACGGAAATATGTCCGGGGCCAACCTTTGGTCGAGCCAGACAAGGTCAAGAACCTCCCAACGAGAATGTATGAATTGCATCAATGGTACATGAACATTACCAAGATTTCCGATCGATTGTCCCTCATGGTGAATGTCAAGGAGGAGCATTACTTCCATGAGAAAGCTGTGTCCGTTGAGTATTCTGAACTGTTTCAGTTATACAATCAAGACGCACTCGACAAATCTATCGTCAGTTGCTATTGTCTGTAAGTGATTTCTTTCTGTAATTTAAGTCTCAAGCTAGCTGTAGTGATCCTTTTGATCAATCATTACCTGTAATTATCCTCACTATATTCTTTTCTGTGGTATTATATGCAGGATGAAGATGTATGAAATGAGAAAAGGTGGACGCTTTGGCATTGGGTTCATTGACCCAAACACCGTTAATGAATACACATGGAAAATAAATCCACGTCATCAAAAGGCCGTAGAGGACAGCATGCTAGAGTTCTTGAAGCGCCTCAAATACAATGAAGATATACTACTTCCTTACAACTTCCAGTGAGTCACACTGTCTTGTACTACAAATTCTCTGTTTTTGCCTACTAGCTAGCTACATGTTTTTGCTTACATATGCCCGCTTAATTAAGACATGCAAACGTGTGTGCATGCAGATTTCACTGGGTCTTGTGTATCATTAAAGTTGACGCCGGAACAGTTGAAATACTGGACTCACTACTCAAAGAAAAAACTGACTATAACATCTTGTTTGGGATAGTCAACAGGTAATTTCAATCATTATTAACTATATATCTCGGCCTATTTAGTTCGTCATTTCATGATATGAACTATTTAATAACCCCTTTATTCATTTTCTTTGTCGGCGGGCAGGGCTTGGGCAAGGTTCATCAGCGTCACGGAAGGCGAATGGAAAGAAAAGCTTAAATGGGGAAGACCCAAGGTAAGTAATTAAGTAGTACTAGCTAGCTAGCTAGCTGCCATCTCTTTAATTATCATGCTTGATTAATTATTATCTGATCAAATTCCATTCTCGTAAAGGCCCTGAAGCAGGCGCAGGGGACTGATCTGTGTGCATTCTGCGTTTGCGAGAACATTCGCATGATGGCGTCCGAAAGGAGCAGATCTCAAAGACAGGAATGGGTACGCTTGTCAAAACACTATTCACAATTTTTACACCATTATCGATATCTAGTCACACAACTAATACACATGCATATTGATCTCCTTCTTAACAGTTCAGAGAGGTGCGGGAGAAGCTCCTAGAAACGGAGCGCGTAGAAGCACTTCAAGAGGAAATAGCGGGATTTTTGCTCGACCAGGTCATAAATCCGAAGGGAGAATACTATTACCCGCTACCGCCCCCATGAAAACCACTTCCAATTGTCATCGTGCTCCGAAGGCACCAATTAGGCTAATGCCACTGGCTCCGAAGGCAACATGCATATGTAGGAGAAATTGTATATAGCTATACATGTGTGTATGTGTGAATTAATTAATATGATGGTTTGTGAGACATTGATGATATATATATGCATGATTGGTTCTACTAGAATATATATATATATATATATATATATATATATGCATAACGTGTACAATGTGTAGTATCGTAAAATACCAGCAAACGAAAAAGAATTAAAATGGAAACACAAAATTAAATGAAAAAGAAATCATAAAACTAAAAAAACCCCAAACCTTATAGTACCGGTTGGTCTTACCAACCGGTACTAAAGGGCTCCAGGCCCCTGGAGCTGGCTCGTGCCACGTGGTTTCCCTTTAGCACCGGTTCGTGTTGAACCGGTACTAAGGGGGGGGGGCTTTAGTGCCCACACTTTAGTGCCGGTTATGGAACCGGCACTAAAGGGCCTTACGAACCGGTGCTATTGCCCGGTTCTGCACTAGTGATAGTTTCAAATAGTGCGTGGTAGCTGCATCTACAAGATGACGTAGATATTTGTAAAGCACACACGGATCTGAAGGGTTTAGACCCGTTGACTAATAACCTCTCTCACAAGCATGATGTGATCAAACCCCATGGGTGTTGGATTCATTACAATCACATAGTGATGAGAACTAGATTATTGACTCTAGTGCAAGTGGGAGACTATTGGAAATATTCCCTAGAGGCAATAATAAATGGTTATTATTATATTTCCTTGTTCATTATAATTGTCTATTGTTCATGCTATAATTGTATTAACTGGAAAGCGTAATACATGTGTGAATACATAGACCACAACATGTCCCTAGTAAGCCTCTAGTTGACTAGCTCGTTGATCAATAGATGATTATGGTTTTCTAATCATGGACATTGGATGTCATTGATAACGGGATCACATCATTAGGAGAATGATGTAATGGACAAGACCCAATCCTAAGCATAGCACAAGATCGTGTAGTTCGTTTGCTAAGAGCTTTTCTAATGTCAAGTATCATTTCCTTAGACCATGAGATTGTGTAACTCCCGGATACCATAGGAATGCTTTGGGTGTACCAAACGTCACAACGTAACTGGGTGGCTATAAAGGTGCGCTACAGGTATCTCCGAAAGTGTTTGTTGGGTTGGCACGAATCGAGACTGGGATTTGTCACTCCGTATGACGGAGAGGCACTACTAGGAAAAATGCTACTAGCAGTGCGGGTAAAATGGCTACTAGTAGTGCGGGTACTCGCGCTACTAGTATCGCGCTACAGCTAAAAGTTAGTAGCAGCGCGGGTGCACCCGCGCTACTACTAACCTAACTACTAGTAGCGCTCACTTATATCCCATGCTACTACTAACCTAACTACTAGTAGCGCTCATTTCTTATTTACCACGCTACTACTAACCAAACTACTAGTAGCGCTCATTTGTTTCCCACACTACTACTAATAGTTTAGGAATTAAAAAAATAAATAAAAGTTAGATGTAGTATTCATGGATGGCAATACGTCCAGTGCAAACCAAACCAACGTCACATAACATTCTCAAGATTGCATTTAACATTAGACACACACAATGATCATCGAAAGGTTGGTACCTTCCCTGGTGTTCCATCACCAACCTAAACAAACCACTTCCCTAGATGTATCTACCAAGGCTCGGAGCTTAGAAGCCGGTGGACCCGAATCCTCCCTCCCCCCGGACGGTGGCATCGAGGTCCTCCACCTCGACGACCTCCGGCGTCGAAATCACCTGGACAATCATCTACGCGACATGGCCACCGGCTTCACAGAGAAGTCCGCCTCTGAGTGGTTGAAGAGCACAACGCCCACCGGCCGCGCTAGTCAGCGTCGATCACCCCTGCGCCCATGTCGAGAAAGTGAAAACTTGTTAGTATGCAAATTGCATCAGTTCAACTAAATGGTATATTCCAATTCACAAGACCCATTAAGTTAAGATTATTTCTCATCTAGCAATTTAAAGGGGTCATGCCGAAAATATATGCTTAATTCCTCACTAGCTATTCAAACTAAATGGTCCAAGAACTTTGGGACAATCAACAACCTTTTCACTTGATCTTCGCTAGCTACTTTGGATTCAACAAGAAAAGAAACATGTATTTGAACTGAAAAGAACAAGCAGGCAAGCATGCTATCAATCTTCTGGCTAGAATTTCACAAAATGCACCTGTCAAGTGTACTCTAACAATCGACGTGTCCCATCTCCTCATGATTAAGGACTTTAGCTGAGCCGACAACATGGAGCAAGATGTAGTCGTTTCCGAGCATGAACCCTTGGCTGTCATCAATGAACCTGCAACATCCATCACGCCCATTGTAAAATATGTTAGTTTCAGCTAAGAAAAGAACTAAACTCTAAACATATGATGTTATCTAAATCCTTACTTTATGGAGTAAAGATTCCATGAGATATCATCGGCAGCAAAAAAGGCAATATATTTCGTGATGTTCCATCATCTCATAGAAAACACGATGCTCCCCTCGCACTACCTGAGCAGCAGCTCTTGGGACTTCTACTCCAGAATCCTCACGAGAGGATGACTGTCAGGCAGGCAACCAACCTGAAGCTTATCTATAGTCTAACCAACAACTGTAGTACTTACAGTGTGGTGGAAGTTTCTTGCAGCCCAACAGATGTGAGCATCATGCAGCCTTCCCGAGTTGCTGATTTCGGGGCGCTCACACACTCTGCTGGATTCAGAATAGAAGATCTTGCTAATTCCCGCACAAGTATGTCGCTCTTTTCTCAGTTAGTTGTCCTAGAAACTTACCCTCCTACACTCATTTCAGTCATGGATCATGTACGCTTTTCTGCTTGTGAGAAATTTACAACTTCATATGGTAGATTTCAGTGAGTAACACTGTCGATGTTCATGATTACTAAAGCTTACTGGTTTCTCCTTTGTTTGCTATGTTCAGATAATTTATTCAATCTGAAGCCAAATACTCATGCATATACCAGTGACCCCCTACAGTTTGGAAATTATGGGAAGGTACCAGTGACAAGTCAGAGCCCCAATTATTAAGTGTTATTCCATCTACATTAGGAATTGATGCAATTTTTGCTCCCCAAATTGCAGTCTATTTCTCCGACTGATCTAGCTACTACGACGACCAAAATTAGTAAGGTGTGATCAACGTGGCCGTATAATTAGATTAGGAAAAATACTAAACTTGTACTCCTAACAGTGGGGCTGTAATATTTCCACAAGCGTTCATCTGGGCCTTATCCTACGCCATCTCCAAAGATTTAAAAATGCAAGTGTGGTTCAGATGAAGGTAAGGATAATGAGATACTTGCTTGTAGGAAAAACTCCCATGCTTGCTTGATGATGATGATGTCTCGCTTGATACTCCCTTGTCCACTGAGATGGCACTCTGTCGCCGCTGGCCACTAGCGGCATTTAGCTCAATTGCGGCCAAGGCATGCCTTGTGGCTGTCCAGGAAGCTCGAATCAGGCTGGACCTGAGAAGAAACAGAGCACGGTCGTGTGATGTCCTAGCTGAATCAGAGTACAATAAGCAAAAGTGCAGAACAACATTCACTTGTATAACAACTCCACGTCCATGTGCAGCTCTGCTGCAATGGAGCATTCATTTGCGTAGTGATTTACTGAACCAATTTGAACTTAGTTCAAGCCGAGACTATTTTACAACATCTTATCTTATACCGAAGGCACTAGTCCATATTGAAATATCTAAAACATCTTATATTTGCAAATGGAGGGAGTGCTAAAGTTTTTTCATCCAATCCATCCATCCATGGAGTGCACTAGCTAGTCTAGGCCACGGATAATGACCACCTAGCATGTAACAACTAAGCCATGGTGGCCAATCCCATTAAGTAGAAATTTAGCTACCATTAGAAACCATAGAACAGAAGCATAGAAGTACAATAGCTAACAATAAGATAGCTCTACATGATCTATAGCTAACGACAGAATAGAAGTACCATCGGAAGCTCTAGGAACCAAGTAACACACGGCATCAGTAGCTAAATAATATCCATGGACACAGCCATTACTTACAACTAGAAACTCTAGGAACGCCTAGAAATGGAGGCCAAAGGACCAGACCATTAATAGAACCACATCCAGCAGTAATACAAGCACGCCAACACAGGAATTGCGCAACCATTCGACGGCCATAGGACTAGTAGCCAAGAAATGGCCGCACAATCAGCCACCCGGAGCACGAGAGGGGGAAGGGGAGGATGTTGGGGAACGTTGAAGAAAACAAAAATTTTCCTACGGTTTCACCAAGATCAATCTATGAGTTCATCTAGCAACGAGAGAGAGGAGTGCATCTACATACCCTTGTAGATCGAGCGGAAGCGTTCAAGAGAACGGGGTTGAGGGAGTCGTACTCGTCGTGATCCAAATCACCGGAGATGCTAGCGCCGAACAGACGGCACCTCCGCGTTCAACACATGTACGGTCAGCGTGACGTCTCCTCCTTCTTGATCTAGCAAGGGGAAAGGAGAGGTTGATGAAGATCCAGCAGCACAACGGCGTGGTGGTGGATGCAGCAGGGATCCCGGCAGGGCTTCGCCAAGAGTCTGCGGGAGGGAGAGGTGTAGCAAGGGGGAAGGGAGGCGCCAAGTGCAAGGGTGCGGCTGCCCTCCCTCCCCCCCTCTATATATAGGGTCCCCAGGGAGGGTGCCGGCCCTAGGAGATGGGATCTCCTAGGGGGGCGGCGGCCAAGGGGGGTGCCTTGCCCCCCAAGGCAAGTGGAGGCGCCCCCTCCCCTAGGGTTCCCAACCCTAGGCGCAGGGGGGGGGGCAAGGGGGGCGCACCAGCCCACCAGGGGCTGGTTCCCCTCCCACTTCAGCCCATGGGGCCCTCCGGGATGGGTGGCCCCACCCGGTGGACCCCCGGGACCCTTCCGGTGGTCCCGGTACAATACCAGTGACCCCCAAAACTTTCCCGATGGCCGAAACTCGACTTCCCATATATAATTCTTTACCTCCGGACCATTACGGAACTCCTCGTGACGTCCGGGATCTCATCCGGGACTCCGAACAACTTTCGGTTTGCTGCATACAAATATCTCTACAACCCTAGCGTCACCGAACCTTAAGTGTGTAGACCCTACGGGTTCGGGAGACACGTAGACATGACCGAGACGGCTCTCCGATCAATAACCAACAGCGGGATCTGGATACCCATGTTGGATCCCACATGCTCCTCGATGATCTCATCGGATGAACCACGATGTCGAGGATTCAAGCAACCCCGTATACAATTCCCTTTGTCAATCGGTATGTTACTTGCCCGAGATTCGATCGTCGGTATCCCAATACCTTGTTCAATCTCGTTACCGGCAAGTCACTTTAATCGTACCGTAATGCATGATCTCGTGACCAGACACTTGGTCACTTTGAGCTCATTATGATGATGCATTACCGAGTGGACCCAGAGATACCTCTCCGTCATACGGAGTGACAAATCCGAGTCTCGATCCGTGTCAACCCAACAGACACTTTCGGAGATACCCGTAGTATACCTTTATAGTCACCCAGTTATGTTGTGACGTTTGGTACACCCAAAGCACTCCTACGGTATCCGGGAGTTACACGATCTCATGGTCTAAGGAAAAGATACTTGACATTGGAAAAGCTCTAGCAAACGAACTACACGATCTTGTGCTATGCTTAGGATTGGGTCTTGTCCATCACATCATTCTCCTAATGATGTGATCCCGTTATCAATGACATCCAATGTCCATAGTCAGGAAACCATGACTATCTGTTGATCAACGAGCTAGTCAACTAGAGGCTCACTAGGGACATGTTGTGGTCTATGTATTCACACGTGTATTACGATTTCCGGATAATACAATTATAGCATGAATAAAAGACAATTATCATGAACAAGGAAATATAATAATAATCCTTTTATTATTGCCTCTAGGGCATATTTCCAACAGTCTCCCACTTGCACTAGAGTCAATAATCTAGTTACATTGTGATGAATCGAACACCCATAGAGTTCTGGTGTTGATCATGTTTTGCTCGCGGAAGAGGTTTAGTCAACGGATCTGCGACATTCAGATCCGTATGTACTTTGCAAATATCTATGTCTCCATCTTGAACATTTTCACGGATGGAGTTGAAACGACGCTTGATGTGCCTGGTCTTCTTGTGAAACCTGGGCTCCTTGGCAAGGGCAATAGCTCCAGTGTTGTCACAGAAGAGAGTGATCGGCCCCGACGCATTGGGTATGACTCCTAGGTCGGTGATGAACTCCTTCATCCATATTGCTTCATGCGCTGCCTCCGAGGCTGCCATGTACTCCGCTTCACATGTAGATCCCGCCACGACGCTCTGCTTGCAACTGCACCAGCTTACTGCTCCACGATTCAACATATACACGTATCCGGTTTGTGACTTAGAGTCATCCAGATCTGTGTCGAAGCTAGCATCGACGTAACCCTTTACGACGAGCTCTTCGTCACCTCCATAAACGAGAAACATGTCCTTTGTCCTTTTCAGGTACTTCAGGATATTCTTGACCGTTGTCCAGTGTTCCTTGCCGGGATTACTTTGGTACTTTCCTACCAAACTTACGGCAAGGCTTACATCAGGTCTGGTACACAGCATGGCATACATAATAGATCCTATGGCTGAGGCATAGGGGATGACACTCATCTCTTCTATATCTTCTGCCGTGGTCGGGCATTGAGCCGAGCTCAATCTCACACCTTGCAATACAGGCAAGAACCCTTTCTTGGACTGATCCATATTGAACTTCTTCAATATCTTATCAAGGTATGTGCTTTGTGAAAGACCTATGAGGTGTCTCGGTCTATCCCTATAGATCTTGATGCCTAATATGTAAGCAGCTTCTCCAAGGTCCTTCATTGAAAAACACTTATTCAAGTAGGCCTTAATGCTGTCCAAAAGTTCTATATCATTTCCCATCAAAAGTATGTCATCTACATATAATATGAGAAATGCTACAGAGCTCCCACTCACTTTCTTGTAAACGCAGGCTTCTCCATAAGTCTGCATAAACCCAAACGCTTTGATCATCTCATCAAAGCGAATGTTCCAACTCCGAGATGCTTGCACCAGCCCATAAATGGATCGCTGGAGCTTGCATACCTTGTTAGCATTCTTAGGATCGACAAAACCTTCCGGCTGCATCATATACAGTTCTTCCTTAAGATAGCCGTTAAGGAATGCCGTTTTGACGTCCATCTGCCATATCTCATAATCATAGTATGCGGCAATTGCTAACATGATTCGGACGGACTTCAGCTTCGCTACGGGAGAGAAAGTCTCATCGTAGTCAACCCCTTGAACTTGCCGATAACCCTTAGCGACAAGTCGAGCTTTATAGATGGTAACATTACCATCCGCGTCCGTCTTCTTCTTAAAGATCCATTTGTTTTCTATCGCTCGCCGATCATCGGGCAAGTCTGTCAAAGTCCATACTTTGTTTTCATACATGGATTCTATCTCGGATTGCATGGCTTCAAGCCATTTGTTGGAATCTGGGCCCGCCATCGCTTCTTCATAGTTCGAAGGTTCACCGTTGTCTAACAACATGATTTCCAGGACAGGGTTGCCATACCACTCTGGTGTGGAACGTGTCCTTGTGGACCTACGAAGTTCAGTAGCAACTTGATCCGAAGTACCTTGATCATCATCATTAATTTCCTCTCCAGTCGGTGTAGGCACCACAGGAACATTTTCCTGAGCTGCACTACTTTCCGGTTCAAGAGGTAGTACTTCATCGAGTTCTACTTTCCTCCCACTTACTCCTTTCGAGAGAAACTCTTTTTCCAGAAAGGATCCGTTCTTGGCAACAAAGATCTTGCCTTCGGATCTAAGGTAGAAGGTATACCCAATGGTTTCCTTAGGGTATCCTATGAAGACGCATTTTTCCGACTTGGGTTCGAGCTTTTCAGGTTGAAGTTTCTTGACATAAGCATCGCATCCCCAAACTTTTAGAAACGACAGCTTAGGTTTCTTCCCAAACCATAATTCATACGGTGTCGTCTCAACGGATTTAGACGGTGCCCTATTTAAAGTGAATGTAGCTGTCTCTAGAGCGTATCCCCAAAATGATAGCGGTAAATCGGTAAGAGACATCATAGATCGCACCATATCCAATAGAGTGCGATTACGACGTTCGGACACACCGTTACGCTGAGGTGTTCCAGGCGGCGTGAGTTGTGAAACGATTCCACATTTCCTTAAGTGCGTACCAAATTCGTGACTTAAATATTCTCCTCCACGATCTGATCGTAGGAACTTTATCTTTCGGTCACGTTGATTCTCTACCTCATTCTGAAATTCCTTGAACTTTTCAAAGGTCTCAGACTTGTGTTTCATCAAGTAGACATACCCATATCTACTTAAGTCATCAGTGAGAGTGAGAACATAACGATATCCTCCGCGAGCCTCAATGCTCATTGGACCGCACACATCAGTATGTATGATTTCCAATAAGTTGGTTGCTCGCTCCATTGTTCCGGAGAACGGAGTCTTGGTCATTTTGCCCATGAGGCATGGTTCGCATGTGTCAAATGATTCATAATCGAGAGACTCTAAAAGTCCATCTGCATGGAGCTTCTTCATGCGCTTGACACCAATGTGACCAAGGCGGCAGTGCCACAAGTATGTGGGACTATCGTTATCAACCTTACATCTTTTGGTATTCACACTATGAATATGTGTAACATTACGTTCGAGATTCATTAAGAATAAACCATTGACCAGCGGGGCATGACCATAAAACATATCTCTCATATAAATAGAACAACCATTATTCTCGGATTTAAATGAGTAGCCATCTCGCATTAAACGAGATCCAGATACAATGTTCATGCTCAAAGCTGGCACTAAATAACAATTATTGAGGTTTAAAACTAATCCCGTAGGTAAATGTAGAGGTAGCGTGCCGACGGCGATCACATCGACCTTGGAACCATTCCCGACGCGCATCGTCACCTCGTCCTTCGCCAGTCTCCGCTTATTCCGCAGCTCCTGCTTTGAGTTACAAATATGAGCAACGCACCGGTATCAAATACCCAGGAGCTACTACGAGCACTGGTAAGGTACACATCAATTACATGTATATCACATATACCTTTAGTGTTGCCGGCCTTCTTGTCCGCTAAGTATTTGGGGCAGTTCCGCTTCCAGTGACCCTTCCCTTTGCAATAAAAGCACTCAGTCTCAGGCTTGGGTCCATTCTTTGACTTCTTCCCGGCAACTGGCTTACCGGGCGCGGCAACATCCTTGCCGTCCTTCTTGAAGTTCTTCTTACCCTTGCCTTTCTTGAACTTAGTGGTTTTATTGACCATCAACACTTGATGTTCCTTTTTGATTTCTACCTCTGCTGACTTCAGCATTGAAAATACTTCAGGAATAGTTTTCACCATCCCCTGCATATTGTAGTTCATCACAAAGCTCTTGTAGCTCGGTGGGAGCGACTGAAGGATTCTGTCAATGACCGCCTCGTCCGGGAGGTTAATGTCCAGCTGGGACAGGCGGTTGTGCAACCCAGACATTTTGAGTATGTGCTCACTGACAGAACTATTTTCCTCCATCTTACAACTATAGAACTTGTCGGAGACTTCATATCTCTCGACCCGGGCATGAGCTTGGAAAACCATTTTCAGCTCCTCGAACATCTCATATGCTCCGTGTTGCTCAAAACGCTTTTGGAGCCCCGGTTCTAAGCTGTAAAGCATGCCGCACTGAACGAGGGAGTAATCATCAGCACGTGACTGCCAAGCGTTCATAACGTCTTGGTTCTCTGGGATGGGTGCTTCACCTAGCGGTCCTTCTAGGACATATGCTTTCTTGGCAGCTATGAGGATGATCCTCAGGTTCCGGACCCAGTCCGTATAGTTGCTGCCATCATCTTTCAGCTTGGTTTTCTCTAGGAACGCGTTGAAGTTCATGTTGACATGAGCGTTGGCCATTTGATCTACAAGACATTTTTGCAAAGATTTCAGACTAAGTTCATAATAATTAAGTTCATCTAATCAAATTATTTAATGAGCTCCCACTCAGATTAGACATCCCTCTAGTCATCTAAGTGTTACATGATCCAAGTCGACTAGGCCGTGTCCGATCATCACGTGAGACGGACTAGTCATCATCGGTGAACATCTCCATGTTGATCGTATCTTCCATACGACTCATGTTCGACCTTTCGGTCTCTTGTGTTCCGAGGCCATGTGTGTACATGCTAGGCTCGTCAAGTTAACCTAAGTGTTTTGCATGTGTAAATCTGTCTTACACCCGTTGTATGTGAACGTTAGAATCTATCACACCCGATCATCATGTGGTGCTTTGAAACAATGAACTGTCGCAATGGCGCACAATTAGGGGGAACACTTTCTTGAAATTATTATGAGGGATGATCTTATTTACTACCGTCGTTCTAAGTAAACAAGATGCAAAAACATGATAAACATCACATGCAATCAAATAGTAGTGACATGATATGGCCAATATCATATAGCTCCTTTGATCTCCATCTTCGGGGCTCCATGATCATCTTCGTCACCGGCATGACACCATGATCTCCATCATCGTGTCTCCATGAAGTTGCTCGCCAACTATTACTTCTACTACTATAGCTAACGGTTTAGCAACAAAGTAAAGTAATTACATGGCGTTAAATCATTGGCACATAGGTCATACAATAATTAAGACAACTCCTATGGCTCCTGCCAGTTGTCATACTCATCGACATGCAAGTCGTGATTCCTATTACAAGAACATGATCTCATACATCACAATATATCATTCATCATTCATCACAACTTTTGGCCATATCACATCACAAAGCAATTGCTGCAAAAACAAGTTAGATGTCCTCTAATTGTTGTTGCATCTTTTACGTGGCTGCAATAGGGTTCTAGCAAGAACGTTTTCTTACCTACGAAAAAGCCACAACGTGATTTGTCAACTTCTATTTACCCTTCATAAGGACCCTTTTCATCGAATCTGCTCCAACTAAAGTGGGAGAGACAGACACCCGCTAGCCACCTTATGCAACTAGTGCATGTCAGTCGGTGGAACCTGTCTCACGTAAGCGTATGTGTAAGGTCGGTCCGGGCCGCTTCATCCCACAATACTGCTGAAGCAAAATAAGACTAGTAGTGGCAAGAAAGTTGACAACATCTACGCCCACAACAGATTTGTGTTCTACTCGTGCAAAGAGAACTACGCATAGACCTAGCTCATGATGCCACTGTTGGGGAACGTTGCAGAAAACAAAAATTTTCCTACAGTTTCACCAAGATCAATATATGGGTTCATCTAGCAACTAGAGAGAGGAGTGCATCTACATACCCTTGTAGATCGAGCGGAAGCGTTCAAGAGAACGGGGTTGAGGGAGTCGTACTCGTCGTGATCCAAATCACCGGAGATCCTAGCGCCGAACGGACGGCACCTCCGTGTTCAACACACGTACGGTCAGCGTGATGTATCCTCCTTCTTGATCCAGCAAGGGGAAAAGAGAGGTTGATGAAGATCCAGTAGCACGACGGTGTGGTGGTGGATGTAGCAGGGATCCCGGCAGGGCTTCGCCAAGCGTCTGCGGGAGGGAGAGGTGTAGCAAGGGGGAAGGGAGGCGCCAAGTGCAAGGGTGCGGCTGCCCTCCCTCCCCCTCTATATATAGGGTCCCTAGGGGGGGCGTCGGCCCTAGGAGATGGGATCTCCTGGGGGGCGGCGGCCAAGGGGGGTGCCTTGCCCCCCAAGGCAAGTGGAGGCGCCCCCTCCCCTAGGGTTCCCAACCCTAGGCGCAGGGGGGCCCAAGGGGGGGCGCACCAGCCCACCAGGGGCTGGTTCCCCTCCCACTTCAGCCCATGGGGCCCTCCGGGATGGGTGGCCCCACCCGGTGGACCCCCGGGACCCTTCCGGTGGTCCCAGTACAATACTGATGACTCCCGAAACTTTCCCGATGGCCGAAACTCGACTTCCCATATATAATTCTTTACCTCCGGACCATTCCGGAACTCCTCGTGACGTCCGGGATCTCATCCGGGACTCCGAACAACTTTCGGTTTGCTGCATACTAATATCTCTACAACCCTAGCGTCACCGAACCTTAAGTGTGTAGACCCTACGGGTTCGGGAGACACGTAGACATGACCGAGACGGCTCTCCGGTCAATAACCAACAGCGGGATCTGGATACCCATGTTGGCTCCCACATGCTCCTCGATGATCTCATCGGATGAACCACGATGTCGAGGATTCAAGCAACCCCGTATACAATTCCCTTTGTCAATCGGTATGTTACTTGCCCGAGATTCGATCGTCGGTATCCCAATACCTCGTTCAATCTCGTTACCGGCAAGTCACTTTACTCGTACCGTAATGCATGATCCCGTGACCAGACACTTGGTCACTTTGAGCTCATTATGATGATGCATTACCGAGTGGGCCCAGAGATACCTCTCCGTCATACGGAGTGACAAATCCCAGTCTCGATCCGTGTCAACCCAACAGACACTTTCGGATATACCCGTAGTATACCTTTATAGTCACCCAGTTACATTGTGACGTTTGGTACACCCAAAGCACTCCTATGGTATCCGGGAGTTACACGATCTCATGGTCTAAGGAAAAGATACTTGACATTGGAAAAGCTCTAGCAAACGAACTACACGATCTTGTGCTATGCTTAGGATTGGGTCTTGTCCATCACATCATTCTCCTAATGATGTGATCCTGTTATCAATGACATCCAATGTCCATAGTCAGGAAACCATGACTATCTGTTGATCAACGAGCTAGTCAACTAGAGGCTCACTAGGGACATGTTGTGGTCTATGTATTCACACGTGTATTAAGATTTCCTGGATAATACAATTATAGCATGAATAAAAGACAATTATCATGAACAAGGAAATATAATAATAATCCTTTTATTATTGCCTCTAGGGCATATTTCCAACAGAGGAAGAACCGGGGGATTACCGAGACGAAGACGAAGTGGGAACGACCATCGCCACCGCCGTTGGACCAGAAGGCGTCATGGTCGAGGAAGCCCGCGCCGAGTAGCCGAGGCTGGGGCACGGGGGCTCGGGAGGAGGAGCGGAAGACGGCCACCACACCGCCGCGCCGGCGAGCTAGGGTTTGCCTCGGGGGCGCGTGCAGGGGCGGGAGGCCGGGGCGGAGGCGGAGAATCAGCGGAGGGGGGCGAGGGGGAGCCAGGCCGGTGAGGCGCGGCGTGGGGTGGCACCGGAGCTGGCCGGAATTGGCCGGCGACGACGGCGGCAGAGGGGGGATCGGGACGGGACGAGCGTGCGCCGCGTGCGGGGGAAGGGAGAGAGCGAGAGGTGGGAAGGGGAGAGGAGGAGAGAGGCATGGCCATGTTTTTTTAGGGTCGGCGTGGCCATGTTTAGTAGAGCGAGAGGGGTGGACAACTTAGTAGTAGCGCGGGGGGCTAACCTGCACTACTACTACTTACTTAGTAGTAGCGCCGGTTTTATACCCCTCGCTACTACTATGGCATATCTCAGGGGCATTGTTGGAGACCACTTACTAGCAGCGCGGGTTTATACCCCTCGCTACTACTATCAACTTAGTAGTAGCGCGGTTTTTATACCCCTCGCTACTACTAATTAGCAGTAGCACCCACTTTTAAACCGCGCTACTGATAAACTTCTGTGTATAAGGTTTTCCCTAGTAGTGAGGTATCTCTGGGCCCACTCGATAATGCATCATCATAATGAGCTCAATGTGACTAAGGAGTTAGTCACGGGATCATGCGTTACGCAATGAGTAAAGAGACTTGCCGGTAACGAGATTGAACGAGGTATTGGGATACCGACGATCGAATCTCGGGCAAGTAACATACCGATGGACAAAGGGAATTGTATACGGGATTGATTGAATCCCCGACATCGTGGTTCATCCGATGAGATCATCATGGAACATGTGGGAGCCAATATGGGTATCCAGATCCCACTATTGGTTATTGGCCGGAGAGGTGTCTCGGTCATGTCTGCATGGTTCCCGAACCCGTAGGGTCTACACACTTAACGTTCGGTGACGCTAGAGTTGTTATGGGAAATAGTATGTGGTTACCGAAGGTTGTTAGGAGTCCTGGATGAGATCCCGGACGTGACGAGGAACTCCGGAATGGCCCGGAGGTAAAGATCGATATATTGGACGAAGGGTATTGGAGTCCGGAAGTGTTTCGGGGGTACCAGGCTATGGCCAACATGACCGAAAGGTGTTTTGGGGCACCCGACAAGTGTTGCAGGGCCTCATGGGCCAAGGGGAGGGGGCAAACCAGCCCACTAAGGGGCTGTGCGCCCCCACACGCTTTCCCACGTTGCTTGAGGAGGTGGGGCACCTCCACCTGACTTGGGAGGCAAGCCTCCACCTACTTGGCTTGGGGGGCAAGTCTCCCTAGGGTTTCCCTAGGGAGATCCAATCTGCCGTGGCCGCCGCCCCCAGGGGAAACCCTAGGGCGCCTCCCCCTCTTCCCTTCCCCCTATATATAGTGAGGAGGTGGGAGGGCAGTCGGGACCCTTCCCCTGGCGCAGCCCCTCCCTCCTCATACATCTCCTCCTCCTCCGTAGTGCTTGGCGAAGCCCTGCCGGAGAACCACGAGCTCCACCACCACCACGCCGTTGTGATGTCGGAGTTCTCCCTCAACTTGTCCTCTCCCCTTGATGGATCAAGAAGGAGGAGACGTCCCCGGGCTGTACGCGTGTTGAACGCGGAGGCGCCGTCCGTTCGGCGCTAGATCGGATCTTCCGCGATTTGAATTGCCACGAGTACGACTCCATCATCCGCGTTCTTGTAACGCTTCCGCTTAGCGATCTTCAAAGGTATGAAGATGCGCATCCTCTTTCTCTTGTTGCTAGAATCTCCTAGATTGATCTTGGTGATACGTAGGAAAATTTTGAATTATTGCTACGTTCCCCAACATTGGCAACACGAAAATGGTCCTCAGCCTATGGAAGGTGCTATGTACGCTACTCCCATGATATAGCGGCGTATAACATTTGGGACACATACTGAAAGTGCAACTGCACCCTTAATAATGTTTTGGTATTGATGACACATATTTATGTTGGGGAACGTAGCAGAAATTCAAAATTTTCCTACGTGTCACCAAGATCTATCTAAGGAGAAACTAGCAACGAGGGGAAGGAGAGTGCATCTACATACCCTTGTAGATCGCTAAGCGGAAGCGTTCAAGAGAACGGGGTTGAAGGAGTCGTACTCGTTGTGATCCAAATCACCGGAGATCCTAGTGCCGAATGGACGGCACCTCCGCGTTCAACACACGTACAGCCCGGTGACGTCTCCCACGCCTTGATACAGAAAGGAGAGAGGGAGAGGTTGAGGAAGACTCCATCCAGCAGCAGCACAACGGCGTGGTGGTGGTGGAGGAGCGTGGCAATCCTGCAGGGCTTCGCCAAGCACCTGCGGGAGAGGAGGAGGTGTTACGGGAGGGAGGGAGGCGCCAGAGGCTTCAGGTGCGGCTGCCCTTCCCTCCCCTCCCTTTATATAGGGGCAAGGGAGAGGGGGGAGGCGCAGCCTTGCCCCTTCCTCCAAGGAAGGGGTGCGGCCAAGGGGGGGGGGGAGGAGTCCATCCTCCCCAAGGCACCTCGGAGGTGCCTTCCCCCTTAAGGACTCTCCCCTTTTTCTTATATCTTGGCGCATGGGCCTCTTGGGGATGGTGCCCTTGGCCCATATAGGCCAAGGCGCACCCCCTACAGCCCATGTGGCCCCCCGGGGCAGGTGGACCCCCGGACCCCTTTCGGCACTCCCGGTACAATACCGATAAAGTGCGAAACTTTTCCGGCGACCAAAATAAGACTTCCCATATATAAATCTTTACCTCCGGACCATTCCGGAACTCCTCGTGATGTCCGGGATCTCATCCGGGACTCCGAACAACATTCGGTAACCACATAAAAACTTCTTTTATAACCCTAGCGTCATCGAACCTTAAGTGTGTAGACCCTACGGGTTCGGGAGACATGTAGACATGACCGAAATGTTCTCTGGTCAATAACCAACAGCGGGATCTGGATACCCATGTTGGCTCCCACATGTTCCACGATGATCTCATCGGATGAACCACGATGTCAAGGACTCAATCAATCCCGTATACAATTCCCTTTGTCTAGCGGTATAGTACTTGCCCGAGATTCGATCGTCGGTATACCGATACCTTGTTCAATCTCGTTACCGGCAAGTCTCTTTACTCGTTCCGTAACACATCATCCCGTGATCAACCCCTTGGTCACATTGTGCACATTATGATGATGTCCTACCGAGTGGGCCCAGAGATACCTCTCCGTTACACGGAGTGACAAATCCCAGTCTCGATTCGTGCCAACCCAACAGACACTTTCGGAGATACCTGTAGTGCACCTTTATAGCCACCCAGTTACGTTGTGACGTTTGGTACACCCAAAGCATTCCTACGGTATCCGGGAGTTGCACAATCTCATGGTCTAAGGAAATGATACTTGACATTAGAAAAGCTTTAGCATACGAACTACACGATCTTTGTGCTAGGCTTAGGATTGGGTCTTGTCCATCACATCATTCTCCTAATGATGTGATCCCGTTATCAACGACATCCAATGTCCATGGTTAGGAAACCGTAACCATCTATTGATCAACGAGCTAGTCAACTAGAGGCTTACTAGGGACATGGTGTTGTCTATGTATCCACACATGTATCTGAGTTTCCTATCAATACAATTATAGCATGGATAATAAACGATTATCATGAACAAGGAAATATAATAATAACTAATTTATTATTGCCTCTAGGGCATATTTCCAACAGTCTCCCACTTGCACTAGAGTCAATAATCTAGTTCACATCGCCATGTGATTAACACTCACAGGTCACATCGTCATGTGACCAACATCCAAAGAGTTTACTAGTGTCGCTAAACTAGTTCACATCATCATGTGATTAAGACTCAATGAGTTCTGGGGTTTGATCATGTTTTGCTTGTGAGAGAGGTTTTAGTCAACGGGTCTGCAACATTCAGATCTGTATGTACTTCGCAATTCTCTATGTCATATTGTAAATGCTGCTTCCACGCTCCACTTGGAGCTATTCCAAATGGTTGCTCCACTATACGTATCCGTTTTGCTACTCAGAGTCATTCGGAAAGGTGTTAAAGCTTGCATCGACGTAACCCTTTACGCCGAACTCTTTATCACCTCCATAATCGAGAAACATGTCCTTATTTACTCCAAGGACAATTTTTGACCGCTGTCCAATGATCCCATTCCTGGATCATTCTTGTACCCCTTGACTGACTCATGGCAAGGCACACTTCCGGTGCGGTACACAGCATAGCATACTATAGAGCCTACGTCTGAAGCATAGGGGACGACCTTCATCCTTTCTCTCTCTTCTGCCGTGGTCGAGCTTTAAGTCTTAACTTCATACCTTACAACTCAGCCAAGAACTCCTTCTTTGACTGATCCATCTTGAACACCTTCAAGATCATGTCAAGGTATATGCTCATTTGAAAGCACCATTAAGCGTTTTTGATCTATCCTTATAGATCTTGATGCTCAATGTTCAAGTAGCTTAATCCAGGTTTTCCCTTGAAAAACACTTTTCAAATAACCCTATATGCTTTCTAGAAATTCTACATCATTTCTGATCAACAATATGTTACAACATATACTCATCAGAAATTCTATAGTGCTCCCACTCACTTCTTTGGAAATACAAGTTTCTCATAAACTTTGTATAAACCCAAAATCTTTGATCATCTTATCAAAGTACATATTCCAACTCCGAGATGCTTACTCCAGTCCTTAGAAGGATCGCTGGAGCTAGCATACCTTTTAGCATCCTTAGGATCGACAAAACCTTTCTGATTGTATCACATACAACCTTTCCTTACGAAAACTGGTAAGGAAACTCGTTTTGACATCCATCTGCCAGATTTCATAAATGCAGCTAATGCTAACATGATTCCGACGGACTTAAGCATCGCTACGGATGAGAAAATCTCATCGTAGTCAACTCCTTGAACTTGTGAAAAACTCTTCGCCACAAGTCGAGCTTCATAGACGGTGACATTACCGTCCACGTCCGTCTTCTTCTTAAAGATCCATTTATCTCAATGGCTTGCCGATCATTGGGCAAGTCCACCAAAGTCCATGCTTTGTTCTGATACATGGATCCTATCTCGGATTTCATGGTTTCTAACCATTTGTCGGAATTTGGGCCCACCATTGCTTCTCCATAGCTCGTAGGTTCATTGTTGTCTAGCAACATGACCTTCAAGACAGGATCACCGTACCACTCTGAAGCAGTACGCGTCCTTGTCGCCCTACGAGGTTCGATAGTGACTTGATCTAAAGCTTCATGATTACTATCATAAGCTTCCACTTCAATTGGTATAGGTGCCACAGGAACAACTTCCTGTGCCCTACTACACACTTGTTGAAGTGACGGTTCAATAACCTCATCAAGTCTCCACTATCCTCCCACTCAATTCTCGAGACAAACCTTTCCTCGAGAAAGGACCCGATTCAAGAAACAATCCCTATTGCTTTCGGATCTGAATTAGGAGGTATACCCAACTGTTTTGGGTGTCCTATGAAGATGCATTTTATCCGCTTTGGGTTCAAGCTTATCAACCTGAAACTTTTTCACATAAGAGTCGCAGCCCCAAACCTTTAAGAAACGACAACTTAGGTTTCTCCAAACCACAGTTCAAACGGTGTCGTCTCAACGGAATTACGTGGTGCCCTATTTAAAGTGACTGCGGTTGTCTCTAATGCCTAACCCATGAACGATAGTGGTAATTCGATAAGAGACATCATGGCATGCACCATATCCAATACGGTGCAACTATGATGTTCGGACACACCATCACACTATGGTGTTCCAGGCGGTATTGATTGTGAAACAATTTCCACAATGTCTTAATTGTGTGCCAAAACTCGTAACTCAGATATTCATCTCTATGATCATATCATAGACATTTTATCCTCTTGTCACGAAGATCTTAAACTTCACTCTGAAATTACTTGAACCATTCAATAATTCAGACTTGTGTTTCATCAAGTAAATATACAACATCTACTTGAATCATCTGTGAAGTAAGAACATAACGATATTCACTGCATGCCTCAGCACTCATTGGACTGCACACATCAAAATGTGTTACTTCCAACAAGTTGCTATCTTGTTCCATTTTACTGAAAACGAGGCTTTTCAGTCATCTTGCCCATGTGGTATGATTTGCATATCTCAAGTGATTCAAAATCAAGTGAGTCCAAACGATCCATCTGCATGGAGTTTCTTCATGCGTATACACCAATAGACATGGTTCGCATGTCTCAAACTTTTCAAAAACGAGTGAGTCCAAAGATCCATCAACATGGAGCTTCTTCATGCGTTTATACCAATATGACTTACATGGCAGTGCCACAAGTAAGTGGTACTATCATTACTATCTTATATCTTTTGGCATGAAAATGTGTATCACTACGATCGAGATTCAATAAACCATTCCTTTAGGTGCAAGACCATTGAAGGTATTATTCAAATAAATAGAGTAACCATTATTCTCCTTAAATGAATAACCGTATTGCGATAGACATAATCCAATCATGTCTATGCTCAACGCAAACACCAAATGACAATTATTCAGGTTTAATACTAATCTTGATGGTAGAGGGAGCGTGCGATGTTTGATCACATCAAACTTGGAAACACTTCCAACACATATCGTCAGCTCACCTTTAGCTAGTCTCCGTTTATTCCGTAGCCTTTTATTTCGAGTTACTAACACTTAGCAACCGAACCGGTATCTTAATACCCTGGTGCTACTAGGAGTACTAGTAAAGTACACATTAACATAATGTATATCCAATATACTTCTATCGACCTTGCCAGCCTTCTCATCTACCAAGTATCTAGGGTAATTCCGCTCTAGTGACTGTTCCCCTTAACACAGAAGCACTCAGTCTCGGGTTTGGGTTCAACCTTGGGTTTCTTCACTAGAGCAGCAGCTGATTTGCCGTTTCATGAAGTATCCCTTCTTGCCCTTGCCCTTCTTGAAACTAGTGGTTTCACCAACCATCAACAATTGATGCTCCTTCTTGATTTCTACTTTCGCGGTGTCAAACATCGCGAATACCTCAAGGATCATCATATCTATCCCTGATATGTTATAGTTCATCACGAAGCTCTAGCAGCTTGGTGGCAATGACTTTGGAGAAACATCACTATCTCATCTGGAAGATCAACTCCCACTCGATTCAAGTGATTGTTGCACTCAGACAATCTGAGCACAAGCTCAATGATTGAGCTTTTCTCCCTTAGTTTGCAGGCTAAGAAATCGTCGGAGGTCTTATACCTCTTGACGTGGGCACGAGCCTGAAATCCCAATTTCAGCCCTCGAAACATCTCATATGTTCCGCGACGTTTCGAAAACGTCTTTGGTGCCTCAACTCTAAACCGTTTAACTGAACTATCACGTAGTTATCTAAACGTGTATGTCCGATGTTCGCAACATCCACAAACAACGTTTGGGGTTCAGCACACTGAGCGGTGCATTAAGGACATAAGCTTTCTACTGTCCGCATAATCGCTACTGTCAACTTTCAACTATATTTTCTCTAGGAACATATCTAAACAGTGGAACTAAAGCGCGAGCTTACGACATAATTTGCAAAGATCTTTTGACTATGTTCAGGATAATTAAGTTCATCTTATGAACTCCCACTCAGATAGACATCCCTCTAGTCATCTAAGTGATTACATGATCCGAGTTAACTAGGTCGTGTCCGATCATCACGTGAGACGGACTAGTCATCATCGGTGAACATCTTCATGTTGATCGTATCTACTATACGACTCATGCTCGACCTTTCAGTCTCTGTGTTCCGAGGCCATGTCTGTACATGCTAGGCTCGTCAAGTTAACCCTAAGTGTTTCGCGTGTGTAAATCTGTCTTACACCCGTTGTATGTGAACGTAAGAATCCATCACACCCGATCATCACGTGGTGCTTAGAAGCGACGAACTTTAGCAACGGTGCACAGTTAGGGAGAACACTTTCTTGAAATTTTAATGAGGGATCATCTTATTTACTACCGTCGTTCTAAGTAAACAAGATGCATAAACATGATAAACATCACATGCAATCAAATAGTGACATGATATGGCCAATATCATATTGCTCCTTTTGATCTCCATCTTCGGGGCTCCATGATCATCATCGTCACCGGCATGACACCATGATCTCCATCATCATGATCTCCATCATCGTGTCTTCATGAAGTTGTCTCGCCAACTATTACTTCTACTACTATGGCTACCGGTTAGCAATAAAGTAAAGTAATTACATGGCGTTGTTCAATGACACGCAGGTCATACAATAAATAAAGACAACTCCTATGGCTCCTGCCGGTTGTCATACTCATCGACATGCAAGTCGTGATTCCTATTACAAGAACATGATCAATCTCATACATCACATATCATTCATCACATTCTTCTTGGCCATATCACATCACATAGCATACCCTGCAAAAACAAGTTAGACGTCCTCTAATTGTTGTTTGCATGTTTTACGTGGCTGCTATGGGTTTCTAGCAAGAACGTTTCTTACCTACGCAAAACCACAACGTGATATGCCAATTGCTATTTACCCTTCATAAGGACCCTTTTCATCGAATCCGTTCCGACTAAAGTGGGAGAGACTGGCACCCGCTAGCCACCTTATGCACAAGTGCATGTCAGTCGGTGGAACCTGTCTCACGTAAGTGTACGTGTAAGGTCGGTCCGGGCCGCTTCATCCCACAATACCGTCGAAACAAGATTGGACTAGTAACGGTAAGCATATTGAACAAAATCAACGCCCACAACTACTTTGTGTTCTACTCGTGCAAAGAATCTACACAATAGACCTAGCTCATGATGCCACTGTTGGGGAACGTAGCAGAAATTCAAAATTTTCCTACGTGTCACCAAGATCTATCTAAGGAGAAACCAGCAACGAGGGGAAGGAGAGTGCATCTACATACCCTTGTAGATCGCTAAGCGGAAGCGTTCAAGAGAACGGGGTTGAAGGAGTCGTACACGTCGTGATCCAAATCACCGGAGATCCTAGTGCCGAACGGACGGCACCTCCGCGTTCAACACACGTACAGCCCGGTGACGTCTCCCACGCCTTGATCCAGCAAGGAGAGAGGGAGAGGTTGAGGAAGACTCCATCCAGCAGCAGCACAACGGCGTGGTGGTGGTGGAGGAGCGTGGCAATCCTGCAGGGCTTCGCCAAGCACCTGCGGGAGAGGAGGAGGTGTCACGGGAGGGAGGGAGGCGCCAGGGCTTCAGGTGCGGCTGCCCTTCCCTCCCCTCCCTTTATATAGGGGCAAGGGAGAGGGGGAAGGCGCAGCCTTGCCCCTTCCTCCAAGGAAGGGGTGCGGCCAAGGGGGGGGGAGGAGTCCATCCTCCCCAAGGCACCTCGGAGGTGCCTTCCCCCTTGAGGACTCTCCCCTTTTTCTTATATCTTGGCGCATGGGCCTCTTGGGGCTGGTGCCCTTGGCCCATATAGGCCAAGGCGCACCCCCTACAGCCCATGTGGCCCCCCGGGGCAGGTGGACCCCCCGGTGGACCCCCGGACCCCTTTCGGCACTCCCGGTACAATACCGATAAAGTGCGAAACTTTTCCGGCGACCAAAATAAGACTTCCCATATATAAATCTTTACCTCCGGACCATTCCGGAACTCCTCGTGACGTCCGGGATCTCATCCGGGACTCCGAACAACATTCGGTAACCACATACAAACTTCCTTTATAACCCTAGCGTCATCGAACCTTAAGTGTGTAGACCCTATGGGTTCGGGAGACATGTAGACATGACCGAGACGTTCTCCGGTCAATAACCAACAGCGGGATCTGGATACCCATGTTGGCTCCCACATGCTCCACGATGATCTCATCGGATGAACCACGATGTCAAGGACTCAATCAATCCCGTATACAATTCCCTTTGTCTAGCGGTATAGTACTTGCCCGAGATTCGATCGTCGGTATACCGATACCTTGTTCAATCTCGTTACCGGCAAGTCTCTTTACTTGTTCTGTAACACATCATCCCATGATCAACCCCTTGGTCACATTGTGCACATTATGATGATGTCCTACCGAGTGGGCCCAGAGATACCTCTCCGTCACACGGAGTGACAAATCCCAGTCTCGATTCGTGCCAACCCAACAGACACTTTCGGAGATACCTGTAGTGCACCTTTATAGCCACCCAGTTACGTTGTGACGTTTGGTACACCCAAAGCATTCCTACGGTATCCGGGAGTTGCACAATCTCATGGTCTAAGGAAATGATACTTGACATTAGAAAAGCTTTAGCATACGAACTACACGATCTTTGTGCTAGGCTTAGGATTGGGTCTTGTCCATCACATCATTCTGCTAATGATGTGATCCCGTTATCAACGACATCCAATGTCCATGGTTAGGAAACCGTAACCATCTATTGATCAATGAGCTAGTCAACAGAGGCTTACTAGGGACATGGTGTTGTCTATGTATCCACACATGTATCTGAGTTTCCTATCAATACAATTATAGCATGGATAATAAACGATTGTCATGAACAAGGAAATATAATAATAATAATAACCAATTTATTATTGCCTCTAGGGCATATTTCCAACAATTTATAGGGTGTGTGTGTGTGTGGGGGGGGGGGTAACATGTTTACTAAGTGAATCTACAAGTTTTAGCCCCCTTTTGCATTGTGGTGTTGTGCATCGTCGACCCTCCAAAATGACTAGGTTGAAGACATGTCCGACAACGAGATCAAGCACATTTTTTTTCTACTTTTGTTCTTAAGGCACATGGATCCCACATTATTAAGAGGGGTCAAAGGGATGCGAATGATTTGTTCATTTCACGATCTTCAAATTTTATGCATATTCTCTTTGAAGTCCAAAACCAAAATTTCACAAAATTTTCTAGGTCAAAGAAGTCAAAAAGGGAAACAAACAGCCAGCCCGACTATCCGACATGTATCTGGTTGAACTATCCAGGCATTGGCAACTGGTTGCCTCGGGGTGGTTCATGAGATGGACAGTTGCCAGACTGTTTGGGCCTTTGTTCGGGCTTGCTCGGTTTAAGCCGGGCAAGAGTTAGATTGTCTAGGCCTTGTCCCGACTTGCTCGTTCTCGGGGTGTTCCCGAGTAAGACAAGCCCTGGACAATTTGGGACTTGTCCAAGCACGCCCCGTCTGACATGACTGATGGGTTAGACTGTCTGGGCCCATTATAGTTGGACTGTCCGCCCCCTGGATTTACGTTGATGATTGTTGCTGGCTCGACTGCTGTTCTCTGTAAAAATCATTAGCTGAACTGCCCGGCCACTTTTGTCATGGACTATCCAGTTATGGAATTGATGCAGAAAAATAACGACTAGTTGTAGATACACTGTAAATGTCCACCTACCTCTTTGTGGGTGGGTTGACCACATTGAATAAACTTGATCAAACTTGAGAAACAATTGTACTAACTTTCCCCAAACCGAATCTTTGATTCTTGAGGGAATGTTGAGAGATTTGAGTGTGGATTCCACTCAAGCATAGATCTACTCCTCCTCATTACTTCTACAAACTGGATTTATGATTTGAGTAAGTTTCAAGCTCTCCCCTTTGATCTTGTTACTCTTAGATGTTCAAGACTCCTAGGCGTTAGGAGTTCTCGGTTAAAAATCATGTTGTAATTTGCCCCAAAGTTTATAAAAGGTTTGAAGACTGCCTCAAGGTCTACCATGAGTGGATGTGAATCGCTTTCATGGTGATATCTCAAGGAGAAGAAGTTGAGGCTTTGTGAGAATCCACCTCTCGAACGGTAACTTGCTCCCTCCAATCGCGTGTCTTTGGTTAACTCTAACCCCAGCTCATTTATTGTGATTAACTTTGGTCACTTGACCTTGCAAGCTTCATATAGGTTGTTCTCCCACCATAACATATTTAGGCTCACACTTTATATTCCGCAAAGTCTAAACTGCTAACAAGTGAAGTAACATTTTTTTGTTGACATATTCACCCCCTCTAGGCCCATCTTGATACTTTCACAAATGATAAGAGCAACTCCGACAGAGTAGCTATCCCGAAGGTGAAAATTAGATCGATTTAGGCTTGTTTGTTTGGATGCAGTTGCTATGCATGTAGCTTTGGGCTGGTTGTGGTAGTAAAACTGTTGTGCTGGGGAGGCGACTGTGATGAAGTTTAGCCAGTTGGCACAACAAGTTTAGATATGTTGTGAGCTAAGGATATATCTAGGATTCCCCTAGAGTGCTAGAAGGATTCTAATTCGCCATTTGTAATATTAATTGTTTATTTTAATACTAATCCATACCATACTAGTTAATAAATTATCAATGATAGTTATTTTACATTCTTTAGAATATTGATGATGATGGCAACTAAGATAATTATATGAACTTGAAAATAACTAGAAGAATTTTCATAGGTTTGAAAAACACATAGGAAGGGAGAAATCAACACACAGACACACAACTCACTTGCATGTTGATCTCCAAAAAGCTATCTCGCATGTTGTCAAGTGCTCAAGTTGAAGATTAAAATTCACTGAATGCTCTGCCACATCGCGCACACACACATGTATACATAACCAAAAATCATTTATAACCCATCACAAACATGCATAAGCTGCCGGATTCAACAACATTGATGAGGGAGGGGGGGGGGGGGGGGGGTCGGGGCACAACGTCATCTGGGTTCTCACACTGTCCTTGAGGAGCAGGTTTGGCGCAATGAAGGAACATGATTCGGAGGCGAGCACAACAACGATGCGAAGATGGGGGTGATGGCAATGTATTAGGGCTTACGGTTTCGGGTTTACTATTTAGGGCTTATGGTTTAGGGGTTAGGTCTTATGGTTCAAGGTTTAAGTTTTACTATTGAAAAATCAGTGATTTTATCCTTCATCATATCAAGTTTTAATAGATGAAACTTGGTGAAAATTTTAAATTTTGTCAAAACGGATTCAAGAGTGGTATTATTTGAAAGCCCTCGTCACGAGAAACATGAATACGCAAAAGGAACAAAAATTGGACTTTCAGTTCAAAAGATACAACAGATTCAAATTTGAAAGCTAAAATAAAAATCAGGGGAGTTGGATGGGTGGAGCATGCCATCTCTACCAAAAATTGCATGCAGGGGTCAACCCAAAATAATCAATGGACTAATCCATGCACGGACCTCCTCCCGTGCACGGGAGAAAATGTACTCTCTTAACATTCACTCTTTAGCAGAGCATGGAACTTCTCCTGTTCAAATCTGACGTGTCCAACAAATCATTCATCTAAGAATTTAATAATGTGTTCAACCTTTGCTCTACCCACTATAGTTTTGTATCTAACTTATTTTCTTCAACATTTTTTTGATTTTTTTTTCAATGCAGCTATGTGGTGAGCACAAAGCAAACTGTTCTTTCACCATTTTCTTCAACATTTGTCAGGCTGATTTCCTCCCTCACCATTTCGAACTATGATATACAAAATGAATCACAGTGTAGTCATTGGAAATTTTATATTTATGTATTGTAGTGTTGGGGCTTGATTTTACCAAATTTAGTAGTATGTCTTTTTTTTGAAGGTAATTTAGTAGTATGTCATAATATAGTTTCCCGATCCCTTTTTGGGCAATGTATGTCTGCGTTGGTTAACCAAAGGTCCAAACCAAACAAAAATATAACTTGATATTTTCTAGTATTTACACCACGTGAGAGAGAAAATGCTGAAAAAACCAACAGTAAAATGATTCCATAGATCATGGGTCACCCTGGGCAGTAGCATCATAAACAGTGAACACGACCATATACATAGATACCTAGCTAGCTGAAACATCAAAGCCGAACTAATGATACACTGAAGAAGCGATGAAGCAAACACCAATTCAGCCATTCTCATAGCTTGAACTGAGCTAGCTACTGCTAGACCTTAATACCAAGCTAGGGCGCAGACTAACTAGAGAACCAACCTAGTGAGGTAATTGGCTAGACTGGAGAACGATATGCTCGATGGATCAAGAGCAGCCGAGCCTAAGCTCAAGATCCAGACCGTCATCTTCCTCCTTGGTGGAGCACTGCGGCCCGGCCTCCAACCCCAGCTCCAGGCTCAACTCTAACGCCCCTGTGTTCGCCGCAGCCGCCGACGAGCGCTCATTGTACAGGGATGGCTGCGGCAGTGGAGGAGGAGGAGGAGGATAGTTGAGGTTGGGGATAGCTGCTGCTGCTGCTGCTGTGGCCCGTCTAGGGTTAGGGCTTCCAGCAGCAGCAGCAGCAGCAGCAGCAAGCTGAGGAGGAGGGGGAGGTGGGGAGCCGAGGCGGAGCCTGGCCCTGTCCCTGCGGTGGACATTCATGTGGCCACCGAGGGCCTGCGCGGACCGGAACTCCCTCTTGCAGAAGCTGCAGGTGTAGGAACGCGGCGGCCACGCGAAGCTGCAGCTGTAGCGCCATGGCTGCTGCTCCCTCGCGCCCCCGCTCTCCATGGTGTCGATCGAGCCTTACAGAGAGTAGCTAGCCTAGCGAAGGTAGAAGGGAGCTGGCTGGATGTATGAGTGGCAAGCGGAGTGCACTGGGTATTTGTACTGGCGACACAGACACAGGTAAGCTTGATGGCCACTGGCTGTTCTTGCTGGTCACTTTCATGTCCCAGTCCATCACACACTAGCTAGTCTCTCTCTCTCTCTCTCTCTCCTCCCCTGGGCAGTGCTATCATGGCGATGGACTTGGCTAGCCATATACTCTCAGTCTCAGTCAATCTCTCTCTCTCTCTCTCTCTCTCTCTCTCTCTCTCTCTGGCAGCATGCACAGGAGATGATGAGCTACAGAGTCCTGGCCGGGAACAGGGGAGACCACTGTAGATCATGCACGCATGCACGCACGCATGTACCAGTTGCGTTTCACTGTTTTGTGCTTGGCATGCGGGGCCAGGTGCGTGCGTGACCGGGCCATTCAACCGACCCTGAAATGGACGCCTCGGTAATGCCATCTCCCCTTTGTCAAACGCGCCCAGCGAAATCTTTCCCTGGATAACAAACCGCAGTGCCACTCCAGTCCAGCATCCAGCAGCTTTGCAACCGGTCTCTCTCCAAGCATGCAGCGGCTTGACCACGTGCAATCCAAGCTCATAGGCCAGCTTGAAATTTTGACTGCATATATATATGCAAGGGATTTGTTTCACCTCTCTCTCTCTCTGTGTGTTTGTGTGTGTGTGTCTCTCTCTCTCTCTCCATGAATCTTTCTTGCTTTCATTGCCTCTCTTAATCTCTCTGCGTGCATGTATCCTGACGTGTGGGCAACCAAGTGCCACTGTGCTAGCATGAATGGAACAGCTATCCACTCGAGTGGAGAGGTACAAACCAACATGGAAATGGGCAAACCATGGGGCTGGCCCTGCCTCATTCTCCCATGCTATACTTATCAAACGACTCGCTTCAAAGCTCACGTCAAACAATGGCCGGCCGGTCTCCCTCCCTGCCGTATTCATGCGCTGTGCATGGGGATCCATATGCACGTGAGGTGAGGGAGATCACTGTGCTGGCAGCAGGAGCATATCATAAGATTCAGACCACTGCCACTGCGTTGCACTAACCCTGATGCAACGGTCTCCAACTCTCCATGCACACGTAGTAAATTAGCTTCAGGAACAAGATCAAATTATGCTGATCTGAATCTTCAACGAGAGAGAGAGAGAGAGAGAGAGAGAGAGAGAGAGAGAGAGAGAGAGAGAGAGAGATGTCCAATGCGCATGGACGGTACAAGAGATAGATTCTAGCAGAGTAGGAAAGACCACCCATTTTAGGCAGTACTGATTGACATATACTTGGAACTCGTGCAAATGCAATGCTGCAGATGTAGAGCCTTTCCCTTACTGTAGATCGACATGACACCCGGTGGCCAAAGCGAAAGCAACGTGCGCCGCGGCATTTGGAGTGACAGCAATCCACTTTCCTACTCCGTATCCGTTCAATGCATGCATCTTCAATCAGCATATACGTACAATAATGAAAGTTTTTCTCTGGCTCTAGTGAGCTTGTATATCTTTTGTTCCCTCTGCCATGTATATATCAAAACTCTAATGATTTGTTTAATGAAACCGGAGAGAGATCCCTCCATTCAAATTTCTTTTACAGTAAAATATTAAAGTTCTGAAGAGGTAGTTGCTATATGAAAAGTCGTTGAGTAAGGGGATCGTGTCACTGTGTGATAGGCCCAACCCCATGCAGTTACACCTCCTACCTGAATAACGCTGGTAATTTTTCGCATGGACATGAATGACCACGGGTACACGGTCCGAATGGGCAGGGTTTGAACATTTTTGCGCACATGGGCAGCACTCAAATCCGATCCGACTAGTCAGACTAGCCATAGTGGAGAGGAATTTACACTAGTAACATACACGTGATCCTAGGCTATATTACTACCTTCATAGTGGGTAATACGGGCCTGTTTGGTTCAATAAGTCACCTGACTTATAAGTCAGGTGACTTGAAACCAGTGACTTATAAGTCACGCCTGCTTGGTTGTCATCTGCTTGGTTGTCATCTGACTTATAAGTCACCAAACCACACCTTCCCACACCAATCCACATCATGCAGGTGGTGGGACCCACGCAAAAGGGGGTGACTTATAAGTTTTAAGTTGGGGTGGAGCAACTTATGACTTATAAGTTGGGGTGACTTATAAGTTGGGTCCGTTTGGCAAAATAAGTCACTTTTTTCACTTTTTGACTTATAAGTTGGTGACTTATTTGGAACCAAACAAGCCCTAACATAAGTGTAGTGTCATGCAAAACTTATTTATTACTCCCTCCGTTTCTAAATATAAGTCTTTTTAGAGATTTTATTTTGCTTCGTATGTAGTCTGTAGTGAAATCTCTAAAAAGACTTATATTTAGGAACAAAAGGAGTAGTTATAGACTCATACTCCCTCCTTTCCGATTTATAGAGCTTAAATTTGAAATCTCATCAACCAAGACACTCCTAGTTTATGAGTAGATTATAGGTGGAGGAATGTATCTCATAGTTTACAAAATTACTCAAACTTTAATCTGCATTAATTCCAATGTATGCATGGATGACCAATAAATGAGTAGGAATGGTTACATATGCATTGGTAGATTTATTTTAATCCTTGCATGCATCAATTTAATGCACCTTGGAATGTGAACATGTGGTGGAAAGAAGTGAAAATAAGACTTATAATATGAAAAAAAATCAAGAAAATGAGATGAGCCCAATAAACCGAAAAGGAGGGAGTATTGTATTGTGATACGCAATGTTACAGTAACTATCTAATTTACTCATACCTCTCTCCTCATTAACACATTGCCACATAGACAAATTTGCTGAGTTGGACTCTATGTTACTCATGAAGTTACTCCCACTATGGCCAGTCTCATGGATCAGGCATGGGTTCCATACACGTGAGTATGCCCGAATCCAAACCCATAGTCCGACTTTTGGTGTCAATATTCCCTAATCCCTACTACACTATACTTTCCCCTATAATAAATCTTAACTAGAAAAAGAAAGAAAATCACCGCCGTAACTTACTCCATGTCTTCGCGAGTTGTGTTATGTCATTCTGTTAGAATTCTTTTTATGGTACTTTGTCATTTCATGAGGAACATAGATTTTGTATTGATGTCCTTAGTACTTGTGCTTATTTGGGTATTGTTTGGAGTGCTAATCTTAGTTGGCACATGTTTTTGCTATTTTCGGAGGTACTATATATACCTGTTGAGAGGATATGAGGGATATCCATACCCGATCGATATCCATTAGGTTTGGCATGGGCACGATTTTCTGCCCATGGGTTATTTCATGGGCACACCACACACAATAACACACGCTAGTAGCCATACTCATACATGATGCGATCAACCTTGGCCTTGGTAGCCGTCTAACCTGCATTCCGACTGATGAATTGAGTCCATAAGGCTACCGTTGCAAGGTCTTGCTCTGAAGGACTGAATCGGTAAAGGGCCCTTCTTGGTGGCTTAAAATTCTCCAGCAAGGGGGCATATGCGGCCCTAAACGATCAAATCTTGGATCCAAAGCTAGATCTCATATGGGAATCTAGGTTTCCTGCCAAGGTCTACATCTTTGGCTGCCTCCTACACGCCGACTTCCTCGACACAATACAAAACCTGCATAAGAAAATGATCCATCAACATGCCGCTTCTCGCTGATGACTTCGTCCAATCGAATAGATGCAGCATCTTTTCTTCACATGCCCTGAATCTCAAAATCTGGAGAGTGGTTGTGATATGGCCATGTTTCTCCCACTGATCATGATGCATACAATGTCTTGTGATTAAATCCTTTAGTTCTTGAGGACATGAGAGAATTCTTGTGGCTAGTAATCAGGTGAAGTTGATTACCATTTAAGATTTTAATAATATATTGTGTTGTTCTTCCTCTAGTGATGTTACGTGAACGTCAACTACATGACACGTCACCATTTTTGGGCCTAGGGGAAGATATTGTGGAATTAGTTTGTAGATGATCGGCTCCAGGAGTGATAGAAACCCAAACCCTAGTTTATGAATTGTTCTGTGAGGGACTGTTTGGATCCAATTGTTTTATGTTATGGTTAGATTTGTCTTAGCTCTCTTGTATTTGAGGATTCTTGCATGGAGGGTATAATCATAAGTAGGTATTCGTTCAAGTAAGAACAGTGCCTTACCTACGGTCCACACACATAACACTTATTCCCGTGTGTCCTCAAGAGCGTTTTAGCTATTATAAGAAACACAACCGGCTTGTCCCTTAGCATACATAAGGATTGGGCCACTTGCTGCACTTTATTACTTTTGTTACTATTTATCTTGCTATCAAACAATATATCAAATCATCTTTTACAACATTTACAGTGTAACCTTGTTGAAAACTACTCCATCTGTCTCATAATATAAGACGTTATTACATGAAATATATGAGTATATTCACCAGTAGAAAACATGGCTATCGTTCGGGCCTGGCCAGCCCATTAGTCCTGGTTCTTCAAGAACCGGGACCCATGGGGGGTATTAGACTCGGTTCATGAGCCCAGGGGGTCGGCCGGGGCCTCGTGGGCATTGGTCCCGGTTCGTCTGGACCCATTTTTCCCGGTTCTAGGCACGAACCGGGACCAATGGACCTTGCTCCTGGCCCACATCCATTGGTACCGGTTCATGCCTTGAACCGCTGTAGAAGGGGGGCTTTAGTTCCGGTTCATGCCACGAACCGGGACAAATAATTTGCCTATATATACCCATCGCCGCGATAGAGCACTCCACAGTGCTCTGTTTTTTCAATCCGGCGAGGAGAGGGCATTTGGGTGCTCTAGTTCACCTCCTATGCACATGAGGTGTTCAATGAAATGCCCGAGCCACACTAGTTAAGCTTTCTCCTCTCGAAGCTCGACCTCGGAGCTCCATTTTTTTAGAGATTTTTCTAGATTTAGCGGTCCATCACGCCCCGTCCCCATTTTCACCGCCGTTGATCGCCCGCGTCGATCTCGTCGCCTGCACCACCGTGGTGAGCCTCTTGTTCTTATCTTCTTTCTGATACTTGTCTGATTTTCTTACTTTAGATAGATATTTGTCTGATTTTCTTACTTTAGATAGATATTTGTCTAATTTTCTTACTTTTGACACACATAATTATATATAATGCACGCAGATGAACCGGCAATGGATGTATGGTGACAGACACACCTCCGAGTACATTAAGGGCGTGCATAATTTTTTCGAAGTGGCTGAGGCAAACAAGTAGAATGGTTTTATGTGTTGTCCATGCACTAAATGTGGGAATACAAAGTCTTACTCTGACCGGAAAATCCTTCACACCCACCTGCTTTACAAGGGTTTCATGCCACACTATAATGTTTGGACGAGGCACGGAGAAATAGGGGTTATGATGGAAGACGGCAAAGAAGAAGAGGACGATGACAACTATGTGCCCCCTGAATACAGTGATGCTGCAATGGGGGGAGCTGCTGAAGATCAAGAGGAACCAAACGATGTGCCCGATGATGCTGCAACGGGGGAAGCTGCTGAAGATCAAGAGGAACCAGACGATGTGCCCGATGATGATCTCCGCCGTGTCATTGTCGATGCAAGGACGCAATGCAAAAGTCAAAAGGAGAAGCTGAAGTTCGATCGCATGTTAGAGGATCACAAAAAAAAGGTTGTACCCCAATTGCGAAGATGGCAACACAAAGCTGGGTACCATACTGGAATTGTTGCAGTGGAAGGCAGAGAATGCTGTGCCTGACAAAGGATTTGAGAAGCTACTGAAAATATTGAAGAAGAAGCTTCCAAAGGATAATGAATTTCCCGACAGTATGTACGCGGCAAAGAAGGTCGTATGCCCTCTAGGATTGGAGGTGCAGAAGATACATGCATGCCCTAATGACTGCATCCTCTATCGTGGTGCGTACGAGGATTTGAACGCATGCCCGGTATGCGGTGCATTGCAGTATAAGATTAGATGAGATGACCCTGGTGATGTTGACGGCGTGCCCCGCAGGAAGAGATGCCCCGCAAAGACGGGAAGTTGAGAGCACCCGCTGATGGGTCGCAGTGGAGAAAAATTGAGAGAGAGTACTGGGCTGAGTTTGCACATGACCCAAGGAACGTATGGTTTGGTTTAAGCACGGATGGTATTAATCCTTTCAGGGAGCAGAGAAGCAATCACAGCACCTGGCCCGTGACTCTATGTATGTATAACCTTCCTCCTTGGATGTGCATGAAGCGGAAGTTCATTATGATGCCAGTTCTCATCCAAGGCCCTAAGAAACCCGGCAACGACATTGATGTGTACCTAAGGACATTAGTTGAAGAACTTTTACAGCTGTGGAATGGAAACGGTGTACGTGCGTGGGATGAGCACAGACAGAAGGAATTTAACCTGCACGCATGCACGCACTGTTTAGCTAACACCGAAAGTATATACCTGGGAAGCTGCAGGAAGAATGTGTACCTGGGCCATCGTCGATTTCTTCCGACCAACCATCAATGTCGAAAGAAAGGCAAACATTTCAAAGGCAAGGCAGATCACCGGAAGAAGTCCGCCATGCATACCGGTGATCACGTACTTGCTATGGTCAATGATTTACACGTAATCTTTAAAAAGGGTCCCGACGGACTAGCTGTTCCGAGTGACGCTGAGGGACACGCACCCATGTGGAAGAAGAAATCTATATTTTGGGACCTACCGTACTGGAAAGACCTAGAGGTACGGTCTTCGATCGACGTGATGCACGTGATGAAGAACCTTCGCGTGAACCTGCTAGGCTTCTTGGGCGTGTATGGGAAGACAAAAGATACAGCTGAGGCACGGGAGGACCTGCAACGTTTGCATGAAAAAGACGTCATGCCTCCAAAGAAGCATGAAGGTCCTACCAGCTATGCTCTTACCAAAAAAGAGAAGGAAATCTACTTTGAATGCCTACTTAGTATGAAGGTCCCGACTAGCTTCTCGTCGAACATAGAGGGAATAACAAATATGGCAGAGAAAAAATTTCAGAACCTAAAGTCTCATGATTGCCACATGATTATGATGCAACTGCTTCCGGTTGCATTGAGGGGGCTTCTACCGGAAAACGTCCGATTAGCCATTGTGAAGCTATGTGCATTCTCAATGCAATCTCTCAGAAGGTGGTCGATCCAGAATTCATACCAAGGCTAAGGCGTGATGTGGTGCAATGTCTTGTCAGTCTCAAGCTGGTGTTCCCACCATCCTTCTTCAATATCATGACACACGCCCTAGTTCATCTAGTTGACGAGATTGTCATTCTGGGCCCCGTATTTCTACACAATGTGTACCCCTTTGAGAGGTTCATGGGAGTCCTAAAGAAATATGTCCGTAACCGCGCTAGGCCAGAAGGAAGCATCTCCATGGGCCATCAAACAGAGGATGTCATTGGGTTTTGTGTTGACTTCATTCCTAGCCTTAAGAAGATAGGTCTCCCTAAATTGCGGTATGAGGGGAGACTGACTGGAAAAGGCACGCTTGGAGGGGAGACAATAATATGCAGGGACGGATATTCTTGGTCTCAAGCACACTACACAGTTCTACAGAACTCTACCTTGGTGACCCCTTATGTCGATGAACACAAGAACAGTCTGCGCTCCAAACACCCGGAGCAGTGCGACGACTGGATTACATGTGAACACATCAGGACTTTCAGCAGTTGGTTGGAAACACGTCTCAGAGGTGAAAACACTGTTTGTGATGAGCTGTACTCGTTGTCCAGGGGACCATCTTCGACTGTAATGATTTGGAAAGGATACGAGATAAATGGGAATACATTTTACATGATCGCCCAAGATCAAAAGAGCACCAACCAAAACAGCGGTGTCCGCTTTGATGCAGCAACCGAGAGGGAAAAGGACACATATTATGGTTACATAGTGGACATATGGGAACTTGACTACGGAGTAGATTTTAAGGTCCCTTTGTTTAAATGCAAATGGGTCAATCTGTCAGGAGGCGGGGTACAGGTAGACCCACAGTAAGGAATGACAACAGTGGATCTGAACAATCTTGGGTACACTGACGAACCGTTCGTCCTAACCAATGATGTGGCACATGTTATCTATGTGAAGGACATGTCTACCAAACCGAGAAAAAAAATAAGGAAGCGAATACATCATACGATGAGCCAAAGCGCCACATAGTTCTTTCAGGAAAAAGAGACATCGTGGGAGTGGAGGGCAAGACAGACATGTCCGAAGATTATGAAAAGTTTCATGAAATTCCTTCCTTCAAAGTCAAGGCTGACCTAAGCATCCTGATAAATGATGAAGATTATCCATGGTTACGACGCAATAAGGAAAGGACACAAGCAAAGAAAAAGTGAAGACTTTGTCCACAACTATTATGATGATATCATTCCAACTTTCAACCTTTTCGTAGTTCATTTGAAATGCCTATTGTAACAGACAAGTTTCCGTATGAAATCCTGATACTTCGAAAGAGATTGTCCATTTTGTACATGAAGTGCATCCAGTTTTTGCCGTAACCCACTCAACTTTCTTGCACATGCTATGTGGATGAAATGATGATACCATGCCAACTTCCAACCTTTTCAGAGTTCATTTGAAATGCTTTTCAATTTCAGGGTCTTATAGCTCAAAATAATCAGTAAATGCATGAAAAATAACAAATGAAGTCAGAAAGGGTTGAAAATTGATGATGTGGCTTTGAATGGTGCATTTTGAACACACAAAAGTCAGGAGTTCAAATAAGTTTTAAAAAATGAAATCCCTGTGTAACAGATGAGTTTCCGTAGAAACCTTGATACTTCGATAGAGATTGTCCATTTTGTACACGAAGTGTATCCAGTTTTTCCCATAACCCTCTCAACTTTTTAGCACATGCTATGTGGGTGAAATGATGATACCATGCCAACTTTCAACCTTTTCAGAGTTCATTTGAAATGCTTTTCAATTTCAAGGTCTTATAGCTCAAAAAAACCAGTAAATGCTTTTATAAAACTCTAATAGCAAAAGGAATCAACTAAAAAGCTTTTATAAACCTCTAGTATTTTTTGCACTAAAATTATATAAATTTTATGCAACTAAAATTATCAAAGTATTTTCTGTTCAAATCATGAAAAGCAGAAATAATTATCATAAAGAATTTTTTGTTAGAAACTTTAGTAGCAAAAAGAATTTTCATAAAGATTTTTTTGATAGAAACTAAAATAACAAAATCTGTTTTTGAATATAATGATAAAACGGAGTAATATTAAATAGCAGGAAAAAGAATCACTCAAAATATATTTTTATAGTGAAGTTATTCACAAACTAGTGATTCACACAAATTTCAAAAATTTAAATTTAAACTATTCAAATTTGGAAACTAATGGAGTAACAGAAAGATTATAATTATTCTGAGCTAAAAGCAAAATGAAAAAAAAATAAAGCAAAAATAAAAAAAATTCAAAAAAACAAAAAACAAATACTGGAAAAAATAAAAAAAATGCCGCCTAATGGGCCAGACGGCCTGCATACGACTAGAAACCCATCTATACATGGGTTAGGATGCAGGCCCGCAGGCCCAATTGACCCAACACGGTAGTGACAAGGATAGGCAACTAAAGCTTGCATATTAGAGAGGAGCTCAGCACCTGAGCTGCAACACAGCTTATAAATAGGTGCTGAGCTCTCTCAGCTAGTGAGGTGGGACTAAACTTCCCACCGCATCGTGCTGTGCAAGGCCTTTGGTTCTGGTTGGTGACATAAACCGATACCAATGCCCCCCCTTTAGTCCCGGTTGGTGCCACCAACCGGGACTAAAGGCCTCTGCTTCTCGTCCTTTGGGCCGCTGAAAAGAGGCCTAAAGGCCTCTGCTTCTCGTCCTTTGGGCCGCTGAAAAGAGGCCTAAAGGCCTCTGCTTCTCGTCCTTTGGGCTACTGAAAAGAGGCCTTTGGTCCCGGTTGGTACCACCAACCGGGACTAAATGTCGCATTCGTCCCGGCTTGTCTCACGAACCGGGACCAATGCGTTATCTATATAACTGGCACTCGTCAAAATTTCATTCAGTTCTTCCCCGCCCTGACGCTGCTAGGATGCCCTCTCTGCCTCGCCGTCGTCGTCGTCGCCCCGCGCCATCCCGCGCCGCCCCGACACCGTCCCCCACCGCCCCGAGGCCGTCCCGCGCCGCCCCAACACCGTCGCCACCCCGCGCCCCGTGCCCCGCGCCGCCGCCGGCCCTGCCTCGCTCGTCGCCCGTCGCCGCGCCGCCCCTCACCTTCGCCCGTCCCCACGCCGCCCCCCACGCACCGTCACCGTCGCCGTCCCCTGCCCATCGCCCTCGCCGCGCCCCTCACGCCGTCGCCATCCAGTGAGCTAGATTTTGTTCATACATTTTTTTCATAGGTTTAATTAGATGTGTAGTTAATTTAGATGTGTAGTAATCTAGATGTGTAGTTAATTGAGTTAGATTTTGTTCATGGATTTTTTGTTAGATTTTTTTCATAGGTTTAATTAGATGTGTAGTTAATTTAGATATGTAGCAATTTAGATGTGTAGTAATTTAGATGTGTAGTTAATTGAGTTAGATTTTGTTCATAGATTTTTTTGTTAGATTTTTTTTCATATTGTGTAATTTGTTCATATTGTGTTAGATTTTTTTTCTATTAATAGATTTTTTTGGTGATATTATTGTTGAATATGCATGTTTGTATGTTCATATATATTCAAAGCTCGAATATGTCAATTTTTTATGATTTTTTTCTGTTCATAGAATTTTTATGATTTTTTTCTGTTGTAATTTTGTTCATAGAATTTTAATGATTTTTTTGTTCATAGAATTTTCTTTGTCAATTTATGTATATGTTCATATTGTGTATGTATAGGAAAATTGTGTATGATCAAAGTCATTTATGTATATGTTCATATTTAGAAGAAAAAACAGGAGAGGAAAAAGGAAAATAAGAAGAGAAAGTGTTTAATATAATTAATTAGAAAAATAATAGACCTAGTTAAACTAGTTTATTTTTAGTAAGTACTACTTTATTTTATTTATAGTAAGTGCTTAAATTATAGTTGAACTAGTTAATTTAATAAACTACTTTATTTTACTATAGAAGTAGTTTATTTTTAGTAAGTACTACTTTATTTATTTATAGTAAGTGCTTAGTAGTTGAACTAGTTAATTTAATAAAACTACTTTATTTTATTATATATAGAAGTAGTTCCCGCATCGATGTTGACGATGCCTATCCCGCATCCTCGTCGTTGACTCGGCGGTGGAGGCCTGCTTGATCAGGGCCATGTCCGGGACTGGGCTCCGCCGGGCTGGTATTGGGAGGTGCTACCTTCCGGGGGGCGTAGATTGGTGAGGAGCCAGCCCATTGTTGACCCGATCCTTGTTTGGTGGCGGTCGCGTGGGCCAGTGACGGTGCCGAGGCTTCCGGACACCGCGGAGGTGGTACGTTACCGTGTCAGCGAGGAGGACGAGCACGTCCGTCGCTACATGATTGCGTTGGAGGGAAGGTCCGACAATACCTGACAGGTTCTTCAGGGATCTCACTAGAGCTATGATCCTGTGATGGTTCCTTATCTTTGGGTGTCCACCGCCCGCGACGATACACGTCGGGCGCTATGGTTCTAGCTGTATTAGCGATGCTATATGTATAATAGTATTCGAGGAGTATTAATGATAATATCCGACGATGTACAGACGCAAGAGATGATTTATTTTTGCTTATAATTGAATGCATGCTAATTTGGATACTACTTTATTTTATGATTTGGTTTTGCTTATTGAATGCTCATATTGGAAAAATACTCCTACTTTGAATGCTAAAATTGGAGAGCACTATGCAGAAATCTAGGAGCCCCTCCATCATCCATGCCGTCATGGGGGTAGCTTCTCCTTCATTCCCGTGTAATAATGCACTCGGGAATGAAAGGAGGAGCTACCATCACCGATAGTCAACCCGTGATTAATAATAATGATCTAATTTAGGTTTTTAGTACATATATTTAATTATACAAGTTTAATATTTGAATTATGAACATAGGCCGGAAATGTCGTACTCGGACGAGGAAAACCGCCCGGGGGAGTGCGACTGGTGCCACAACGGCCGAGGTATGTGCGACAGGTTCCTTGAGCTGGACGAAGATCGGCGCTTCAGCATTAAGCTCGAGGAGACCTTCGATGTTGAAACAGTACGCAACGATGACAATAGTTTTTTTCGTAATTAAGCATGACTTCAACTATTTTAACGCGTATTTTTCATCTTTTCCAATTCGACTAGCTTATCCCATGCTATGCAAGACGCTATGTCTTGGAGAGGATGAGTTTTGAAGACCATGAAAGTATGGAAACCAAAAAAATTCACCTAAGGACCCATCATGGTGTGGATTTTGAAGTAAAGTTGTACAATTATGAGAGTGTAACCCATTTTGGTTGCAAAAATTGGGAAGCGCTTTGCAAGATGTATGGTTTTGATGAGGGTATGCTTGTCACCATGGATCTTGGTGATCCTACAATCGAGCAAGACAATATGGACATTTGGGTCCTTGTTGATACACTTCCAATTCTTCCCCCATGTGAGCTTCTCAAACATAGTTATTAAGTAATTTATATTGTTTATTTCAAAATAGTTGACAGCTTATTTCCATTGACAACTTATTTTCATTCTTCAAAGAATGTGCGGAAGATGGTAGACAAAACCACTACACCGATGGCTCCGAATTAACTTATAAGGAGAAAAATCATCTGATCGCATTTTGTACTGATCTTGAGAATTACAATATCTACAATCGAACTCCTCAACATTATGGTCAATACGTGCCACTAGTGCACGTGTTGAACTACGGTAACTACCATGGAGATACCCTGGTAAGATTTTTTACTATTACGACATCCGTGCATCTTTTTGCATACTTCTAAAACTAGTACATCATTGCTAACTATGAAGTTATTACTATGTTTTTCAACAGATAATCCCGAATGATTGTGTGCCTCATCTGATGTATACGCACGGTCGCCTTGATGTTTTGAACATACAACCAGGTCGTCCTACGAATCTCAACTGTCCATACCGGATTTCTAAAAGAAGTGGAGACATGACAATCAAAGAATGGAAAAAATGTATGGACAGTCGTAAGGAGCTTCTTGGAAGCAAAAGGAAGCGAAGCGCAAGAATTGGAGACAGGATGATCTCCATTCTTCATAATGGAGAGTCAGGTGTTTAGGTCCTACCTGATACTGATGATCATGTGCTAAGAACAATTATGTAGGGTTGGGTTCGATGACTACGAGGATGATGATCATATGACTTGTTATTAATAACGAGTAGAAGTTGTATGATGATGCATGGTTAGTTGGACTTGTTATTATATATGATGATGTATGATGCGAGCATGAAGAGTTATTATATATCAGCGGGTGAAATGAACATAGCAGTAACGTTGGTAAATCAAGCACGAAGATATAAGAGAGTACACTTCTCTCTATTAGCTAGCTAATAACAACCTAAATTAACCCCCAAAACCCCTAAACCAGCCACTTTAAAAAAAACCTCAGCTCCAGCCAGCTGCTGACGCGTGGATGCCTTTTGGTCCCGGTTTATGTCACCAACCTGGACCAAAGCCCCCCCCCCCCCTGCCTGGGCTGCCCGCAGTGGCCACGTGGAGGCCCATCTATCCCGGTTCGTGTAAGAACCGGGACTAAAGGCCAAGGGCATTAGTACCGATCTTTTAGTCCCGGTTCTTAAACCGGGACAAAAGGCCCTTACGAACCGGGACAAATGCCTTGTTTTCTACTAGTGATTGGATGTAATAACATCTTATATTATGGAAGAAAGGGAGTACTTATCAATTCCTTCTGATCCTTATTGGGCTCGACACTCTTACTTATCGAAAAGGCTACGATAGACCCCTATACTCGTGAGTCATCACTCATCAGAGGCATGTGTCAAGCGCTCTGACATGAAAAAGGAAAAGAAGGTTGAGAGATTTAACATCTTGATGGCGGCGATTGAGAGGAAGATCAATCTTGAAGGGAAGAAGACCAAGCGCGAAGAGAGGAGGGTTGAGCTCACGACCGCTTCTGAGGATACTAAGATCTTGACCATGGGGATAGATGAGTTGGATGATGATGGGCGATGATCATGTGCCCCGTTCATGTCAAGATATTGAAGCGCTTGACAGTAGAGATGGAGGCGCCCGAGAAGGAGTCAGATGGTGAGGTGGAGGCCGAAGCAGAGTGAGTGAGGAGGATTGGATAGATGGTCTGGCAGGGGGAAAATGCCTTTTTTTGCACGAACTGCTAGATGTTGTTGAATGGTTGGCTCCCGCATCCGTGTCCACGTACTGGTCCGGATCAGTCCTAAAAAAATAGTGCGTCCGCTTTATGGGACCGTGTTGGAGATGCCCTAAGTATGGTCTTGTCATACCCCCCCCCCCCCTCATATATCATGGACAGGGCCATGGAGCAGTCCGATTCAACGAGGAGCGGCGGGTCAGTCCTTTGAAACGCCAAGGCCGGACCTTCCATGTCCTGTTCTGTCGACTTATTTTCCCTGTTGCTAAATGCAAATAATGCAAATATTCGTTCAAGAATTGTTTGATATAACTCGGTTTCGAGCACAAAGAAAAATTACCTGCTCAACCTCACATGCTTTCACGACTTCCTATTGTCATTTACTAATTTACTAGTGGTTGGGGCGTGCCATTGCGCGCCGCTTGAGAGGAAGATGTACGTGCGTTTTCTCCATTTTAAAGGAAAAAACCCCTCATCTTCATCTCAAAACTACAAGAAAAACCTTTCTCACATCAAATAGATGACACGCGAACATCACATCCATCTCGAAAAGGAAAAAAAGAGCCTCCAACTTAAAAGATTTTTTTTTACCGATGCTGCGATATATATATTTGATATCATTCAGAAAAAAAGATCATGTGCATTTCCCTCGAGGAGGCGCCATAAAAATGGGTAGATACATTACCCACGTCCCTGCCATTTCTTAATGGAGCTGCTGCTAATTTACTTTCAAGAATCCTTTGATAGAACTCAGTTTTGACAGGATGCTACACTTACGGTTTTTCCTTTTTACCGAAAAAGGCTCACGCCCCGCTTTATATATAAAGCCAATGCCAAAGCCAACATCCAACAGGTCCACACACACACAAAGTCCACACGCACACAGAGTCCAAACAAAAGCAAGCATCAAGGGTTACGGCTGAGGGCACAACTCAACAAGCCCAACACACACACACACACAAAAAGGCACACGCGCCAGGAGGGAAACATCCTCTAGTCGGGCTCCGGGGGTGGCGGCGGGAGCGGAGGCGCCAGGCGGAAGGCCAACGAACGGAGGTCGGTGAGGAGTCTGTTGATGGCGTCCCGGTCCTGAGGGCGGCTAAGCGGCCGCCAGAGCTGCAAGTAACCACACATTTTAAAGATGGAGTCAGTAGCACGCCGAAGGGGCACCTTCTGAATAACAAGCTTATTGCGAACCGTCCACAGCGTCCAGGCGAGAACCCCGACGCACAGCCATCTAATATGTCTGTAGCGAGGGGGGGAGGAGGCTTGAATTTCTGCAAGCAAGTCAGGGAAGTTGGTGTTGCACCACTGTCCCCCAACCGTTTCGCGGAAACAAGACCAAAGGAACTGTGCCGTGTAGCAAGAGAAGAAGATGTGATTAGCGTCCTCTACCGTGCCACACAGGGGGCACATTCCATCGCCAGGACCATGGCGCTTAAGAACCTCAACGCCGGTCGGGAGGCGGCCGCGGATCCATTGCCAAAGAAAGATCCGAATCTTTAGGGGGAGGCGGATGTCCCAGATCGGACCGAAGGGCTCCGGGGCTGACGAGGGGGCAATAGCCGCGTAGAGGGATTTAGTGGAGAAGCAGCCGGAGGGATCTAGGCGCCAGGAGATGGCGTCCGGAGAGTCGGCCACATTCATAGGTAAGAGGGCGATGTCCTGGAGGAGGACATCCCAGGCGGCCACCTCAGCGGGGCCAAAAGGGCGGCGGAACGCGAGGCGCCCTAAGTCAATAAGGGCCGCCTCGACTGAGACCCGAGGGTCAACTACAATGTCGAATAGGATGGGGAACCGGGCGGCTAGAGGGGGAATCTCCGAGCCATCTATCCATCCAGAACAAGGTTGAGGCTCCAGTGCCCACCGAGATGGATGTGCCTATACGCAAGACCGGTAGCAGCTGGACGACGGCCTGCCAAAACTGGGAACCGCCAGAGCGTTGGCAGAACGCGAGTGGCCGTCCACGCAGGTACTTGTTCTGGATGATAGTGAGCCAGAGGCCTCCATCCCCATTGGCAATGTGCCAGAGCCAGCGGGTCAAGAGGGCGATGTTCATGCGCCGAGAGGACAGAATCCCAAGACCGCACTGGTCCTTGGGTTTGCAGATATCTGGCCAGCTGACCATGTGGTATTTTTGCTTGCCCTCCTCCCCAGCCCAGAAGAATCTGGACTGGTATTTGGCGACCTCCTGATGGAGCGTTTCATGAAGGCTATAGAACCTCATGAGGAACCACAGGAGGCTAGCTAGCGAGGAGTTGATAAGGATCACGCGCGCCGCCTTCGACAGCCGACGCCCTTTCCAGGGCTCTACGCGATGTTGCATACGGGTCACCGTGGGGCGGAGGTCCGCCACGGTGAGGCGCGTGTCACTAATGGGGATCCCCAGATAGGTCGTGGGGAAAGAACCCAGCCGACAGTTAAGCCGGTCAGCAATGGACTGTGCGTCCTCTAAGGGGTAACCGAGTACCATCACTTCGCTCTTATCAAAGTTGATGGTGAGTGTCACATCCCTAGCTTCTGGCATTGCTCTAGGCTAGCTTCATGTGTGCATCATGTCTATATTTTTGAAACTTGAATTGAGGAATATTGGAAGCCTCAAAACCCTAAATAAAAGAGGGGCAAAAACCCTAGAAATCTCATTCATTGCTCCAAAAGGCTCTTCTTAAATGTTTGATAATTTTTGGTAAGGGTTCTGGTCCCAACCAAAATATTGAACATTTTTAAGGATTTATTTTTGGGACTTTGAATTTAAATCATTAGCTATTTGAATTTGAATTATATTCATATAATTAGAATATAATTTCAAATACCCCTGAAATATTTTATGAGCTTTTGGAAAAGTCCATCTAGCCAAATAAAATTATTCAGAGGAGTTTTTGGCATTGTTTGAATTTGTTTAAAATTCAAAACAGTGGCAAAATAAAATAAAAAGGGAAACAGAACAGAAAAAAATAAAAAGGAGTGAAGCCTACCTGGCCTCACCCGTGCAGCCCACCAGCCGGCCCAGCTTCCCCCCTGGCCGGCCCAGCCCACCCGCGCCTTCCCTGTCGTCTTCCTCCTCGGACAGAAGGACGAGGGCGTGTGCCCGACGCTCGCCGGCACGCGCGCGCGCCACCTCCCCCCCCCTGCTGGCCACCTCCTGCTTCCCCGGACTCCCTCGATGCCCCGGACGAAGCCACGCAGCTGCCCCGCACCGCTCTCACTCTCCCTCGCCCTCCTCTTCTCCCCCCCCTCTCTCCCTCTCACCCGAGAACCACCGCCGCCGCCGACGGGCATCACCGTAGCCACTGGCCTCCCCTCGCCTCCCCGACCCGCTTCCGAGCTCCGCCACAAACCCCTCCACCTCCTCGTTGAGCTACGGACCTCTCGGACGTGCTGCAACGCCGCCACCATCGCCGTTTCCGTCGCCGGCCACCGAAGTTCGCCGCGGTCAATTCGCCGCCTCCGCCGCCTCCCCGAGACCACCGAGCTGCTCATCGACCTCGCTGTGAGCTCCTCTTCCATTTCCCCTTCTCCCCGCGCTCGTTCCCGCACTCCAGCCGCCTTCTCACCGGAGCCGATTGCTCCTCGCCGCCGGCCATGGCGCTGCCGTGGCCAGGGTCACCCCAGCTAGCGCCCGAGCACGTTACCGAGTTCGCCGCCCTCCCAGGAGCCCACAGAGCCTTTCCGTTTCCCCTCTAGTGCATCGCAGCGCCGCGTTCGACCTTGGCCGAACTCCGGCGGCCACCTAGGTCGACGCCGGCGCCGATTCCGGCCGCCCCGACCCCAACCGACTCCACAGGAAGACGCGGCGCCCTCCCAGCCACCCGTAGAGCCTCTCCGCCGCCCGAATGGTCGCCGGAGGAGCGATTCCGAAGCCCTCCGCCGTGACTGTTGCCGCCGGCGTTGAGCCGCCGGCCTGTTTGGGCCATTTGACCGGGGTTTGACCTCCCCCTGTGTCACTGACATGCGGGAGCAGCCCGCCTAACTAATCTAGGTTAGTTTAAGTTAAAACGCTAACTAACCAGTTAGTTAGGTTAGTCACTGACACGGAGGACCCACTGGTCAGTTTGACCTGGGCTGCCCGTTGACTCGCTTACGTCATGCTGACGTAGTGCTGACGTGGCGTCGTCATTAGGGGCTAATGACCCTGCTAACTAACCCTGTGACACTGACAGCGGGCCCCGTAGCGGGTCAAAGCCCGAGTCAACGCGGGATTAGCCCCTGTGTCACTGACGTGTGGACCCCACACGTCAGGTTTGACCCGAGCCGGCCCCTGTTGACTTGCTGACGTCATGCCAACGTCATGCTGACGCAGTAATGTTTTCTGGATTTAATTTAATTCTGAAATTCCAGAAAATGAATATAAACTTCTAAAATTCATAGAAAATTAACCGTAACTCCAAATTAAATAATTTATATATGAAAAATTATCAGAAAAATTCAAGGAATCCATCTGTACCATTTTCATGCATGTTAGAACAACTTATCACTACTGTTTAGCACAAATCAAATAAAGGGCATTTAAATAATCACATATGGAGTTTGAATTTGAATCTTGTATTTAAACCAACTTCATTTAATCTGTTGCTAGTTGCATTGGCTCAAAACACATTCATTTTGCCATGTCATGATCATGCATCATATTGTGCATTGCATTGATTGTGTTCCCTTCTGTGTTGCCGGTATTTGTCCCCTCTCGATAGACGTGATACCGATGATGTGATCGTTGACACTGATGAAGACTCAATGTTATCTTCAAAAGTGCCAGGCAAGCAAAATCCCCTTGTTCATTCCGATACAATCCTACTCTCTCGCTCCTGCTCTCTTTTACTGCATTAGGACAACACCGATTCATCTGTTACTTGCTGCGGTAGCTGAACCCCTTTGTCCTTTGCATGACCTGTCATTGCCACAGTAAATAGATGAAACCCACTAGCATGAGTAGGAGTTGTTTGAGCCCTGATGTGCCTACTCATTCATGTTTGTTTGTCATGCCTGCTATTGCTTAGAGTTGAGTCAGGTCTGATTCATCGGGGATGAATCAGAGGCGTGTGAACCTGTCCTACTGTGTGTGAGCTAAGTGTGTGAACACGATTTGGTAAAGGTAGCGGTGAGAGGCCATGTAGGAGTACATGGTGGGTTGTCTCATTGCAGCCGTCCTCAGGAACTGAGTTCTGTGTTTGTGATCCATGATTCAGCTACTACCACGCATTGGGCCCGAAACCAATGGACCCTCTCGGCTTCTTGATCACCCTTGTCCTCTGTCCAGGAGTTGCAAGTAGTTTCTGGTGTTTGTAGTATGCTGGAGGCCGTGGGCAGCGCTGACCGTAGGGGTGGGCTGTGATGCGGTAGGCACGTGGCACGGTGTACCGGGCGCCCGTTTGGTGTCTCGGGAACCCTGTTCACATCGTTTGGGGCTGTGAGCGAAACTCCGGCCGGATCTCCTCATGGATGGAACCCGAATAGGCGATAAACCTGGACTAGAGACTTAGGTGATTAGGTAGGTCGTGGCCGACACCCACATTGGGCTTCCGCTTGAAGGTTGCCGAGTACATGTCGTGTAAACGGCGGTAAGTGGTGAGAGCGTGTGTGAAGAAGTACACCCCTGCAGGGTTAACCTAATCTATTCGAATAGCCGTGTCCGCGGAAAAGGACTTCTGGGTTGCTTATATCAGTTCATAGACAAGTGAAGGTGGATACTCTAAAATACGCAAGATAAGCGTGAGTGCTATGGATGGCGTTCTCGTAGGGAAACGGGAGCGGATCCATAGTGGTGTATTGATATGGTGAATATGTGGACTCGTGTGCGCCACCTCAAAAAAGTTACTCGCAGTCGTAGTTCAGGATAGCCACCGAGTCAAAGCTGGCTTGCTGCAGTTAAACCCCACCATCCCTTTGTTGATAATGACGCATATGTAGATAGTTCTGATGTAAGTCTTGCTGGGTACATTTGTACTCACGTTTGCCTATTTTATGTTTTTGCAGAGAGACTTCAGTCTCACTAGTATTTCCACGTGGTCTTCGACGTTTAGCTTGTTACCTCAGCTACGATCTTGTGCCTCGGCAGGATTTGGTAGATAGTCAGGCTTCTCAGCCTTTTTCATTTATAGATGTCTGTACTCAGACATGATAGCTTCCGCTTGTGCTTGATTTGTATGCTCTGAATGTTGGGTCATGAGACCCATGTTTGTAATATCTCGCTCCTCGGAGCCTATTGAATAGATTACTTGAGTCATAGAGTCATGTTGTGATGCCATGTTGTATTTGCACATATCGAGCATATTGTGTGTATGTTATTGAAATGCTTGGTATGTGTGGGATCTGACCATCTAGTTGTTTATCTTTAGTAGCCTCTCTTACGGGGAAATGTCTCCTAGTGTTTCCACCGAGCCATGGTAGCTTGCTACTGCTCCGGAACACTTAGGCTGGCCGGCATGTGTCCTTCTTCGTTCCTGTGTCTGTCCCTTCGGGGAAATGTCACGCGGTGAATACCGGAGTCCTGTTAGCCCGCTACAGCCCGGTTCACCGGAGTCCTGCTAGCCCAGTGCTACAGCCTGGATTCACTCGCTGATGACCGACACGTTCGATGCTGGGTCATGGATGCCTGTCCCTGTAAGTCTGTGCCGCTTTGGGTTTACGACTAGCCATGTCAGCCCGGGCTCCTTATCATATGGATGCTAGCGACACTGTCATATACGTGTGCCAAAAGGCGCAAACGGTCCCGGGCAAAGGTAAGGCGACACCCGTGGGAATACCGTGCGTGAGGCCGCAAAGTGATATGAGGTGTTACATGCTAGATCGATGTGGCATTGAGTCGGGGTCCTGACAGCGTTGGTATCAGAGCTTGACTGCCTGTAGGATTACCAAGCCAAACTGGTCGAAGTTGAGTCTAGAAATTCTTTAGTTATATAAGGGAATTGATTGTGGGATGGAACGTAAGGCTCTTTTTACTCCTTATACCTCATGCCCTTCTGATCTGAGTCATCTTATCTTTCCTGCGGGGATTAAGAACTAGGCTATCTCTTCTTTCTATTAGGATCACGTGTTACTAATCAGTAGACTTATAAGATTGTTGGATTTAAGTCTCAGTTCAGTTCCTACTACTTCCGTATGTTAATTGTTGATCTCGGAACCTTGATATTGTGCTTCTGAGTGGTTATGCCACCATTTTTGTGATTGTCTCAAATCTTTTTGAGCAATTATAGCCGTTATGCTGTCTGAGTCATCCCAGGTTTCTAAATAGTCCGATGCATTTGCAAATCCCTTCCTTCTGTTTCCGATGTTCCCATGGGCCAGATTAACCACACTAATCGGTGTGTTGAGGTAATTATTGCCTCGACATATATGTTGGAATTATTATTATGACCCTAAGTGCTTAGGGGATCATCTAGTGGTCTAGCCATGATTTGTGTCCTAGTGTGAAGATTCTGGCCTTTATTCTCGGAAGCATCCCGTGATGCTACTTAGTAGTAGGTATTCTACTCCTGGGTTCTGAACCCGAGATTCACTCTACCTACTTCACGTTGATAGTAATTGCTAGTGCCTTTAGGATATTAGTAACCTTTGCGATAGTCCTTGAAGTCCGTGGTATCTTCTTCTTCCAAATACCATGAACTACTTATGGCAGATGTTTATTGGATCAAAAAAAATCACAATTAGAGTACTCTTGAGGAGTTCTCCATTCATAAATCGTGACTCTGCCAGTTCTACCTTTCTGCATGGGTTATCCGGAAGAAATATGTTGAACTTGGTTCGACATACTAATCTATGCATCCACAACTCAGAAAGTTATATGTTCCTTTGAGTTGTTCTCTTTAGTTGCATTCTGACCCTCGTCTATCAATTGATAGTCAAGAGTATGCGTGCGTTCGTTCATCGATGCCTATGACTCTTGTGGTCTGTCAAGCCATTCTATTCCGGAATGACTAGGAGAAACAAACTCCAGTACCTCTTCCATATCTAGGATTGGGTCAAAGTAGTTGTATTCCGCAAATCAAATGCCAATCCAGCTTTTGGTTCTGCTCTACCTTGGAGTATTACATATTTTATATCGAGATTGTTATAGGAATTGCACACCATCCCATGAACTCTTGGTACAGTGATACTTCTTGCCATCACTGTTCATTCCTCGGCCCTCGTGTTGATGCAACCGGAATACCGACAAATGAATTGTGATGTGTGAAATCAATACTGCTAGCAACTCTGTTGCTTGGTAGTTAAAGGATAATAATTTCATTCTTAGTATGTTGGTTTTCGAATCATCCTTCTAAGACTGATCGTGCTACCTAGTCCTTATTTCGGTGCACCCTTCGATTGATGAGTTAGGATCTTGTCAAGTCCTCACTCATTTGATCATATCGTCTTGCCCTCAAAAGCAAGATTGTTCTCGAGCTTAGTAACATACCGGTGGTTCGTGACTTTCCAAATATCTTCTTGGAGGTGTTACCGGGTTGTCACCTGTCCGCTATGTTGAGTTCGTGATCAAGTTGGTTTCTTGTGAACCACCTTCTCTCCAAGAATCGGTGTTAGATATCCCTGAGCTAGTTGGTTAAGCTAGACAACAACTTGGAGAGTTGGAAGATAAAAGCTTGTCTAACTTAGTTCGTTCCAAAGGGATATTCTTGTGTAGTGTGTGTTGAAGAAAGATGATATCTTCATCGATTGGTCCTTGTGATCAGTTGCTGGACCTATTGTCTTATCAATCCTTTGATTTGAGTGTGGGCTATCGTCAAATCAAATCAGTACCAACGATGCTCGTAATGTTGTCTTATTCGTGGTTGATCCCTCGAGCATACACCATTATATCTTTTAGGTCTGACCAATGCTATCACTTGTTCACTTAACTATGGAATTCCTTTTAAAAGGAAACCCAGATGAATTGTTGTTGTCCGCATTGACAACATCCTTGTCTTCTCCATAATTTTGCTGAACATTAAGCTAGTGTTGGAAACTTTTGAAAGCATTTGTTCATGCTAGCTCATGAAGCATATGTTTGGATGAAGGTAGTGACTTCCTTTAATTCATGTGCATCTGATGCAAGTTGCCGCCGTGGATTCGAGAAAGTCAATGTTGCTTTCTTTGGAATCATTCCAAATCAGTCATGCACACGTGCGAAGAATGCTGTGGTTTGAAGACTTGCAACCTTCAATCTATATGTATCCCTAGCACACCAAGCCACTGATTGATTTGTTCAAGGAGAAGGAGTTCCTTCATAAGAGCTAATTCGGACTTATGAAAGAACTTCGATACCCTCGTTGATGGTTCCCCCTCCTGAACTCGGTAGTGTTTTATTATAAGACTACCACGTGGTCATGCTTGTCTGGGACAACGTGTTCACATGTTTGTAGCAGAACCAGCTCATGTTTTGGAGCTTGCTATCGTAGTTCATCTCCCGAGAATCCCGCAACGTCATCTCGTCGATTTGTGTTGCAAACTTTCATTTTTCTTCCTAAGACTCGATGAGCCTGGAATATCCTAACACCAACCAGAGCTGAATCTCAGGCAGATATGATGGTTGGAACATTTACCTAAGAACTATAATATTGGTCTCTCGATAACCGGTAAGGTGGATGTCGTGGCCAACACACCCATCCGGTAGACCTATTATTATAGTATCTTGTTTGAGGAAGTTGGCCACCCCCCCCCATAGGGATTTCATAGGATTTACTCCCTAGTTGCCCCTATGGATTTTTGTGTTCCCGAAGTCCAACCTTTTACTTGATGTTTTAGATATCAAACCATATCTATGAATGGGTTATACTAGCACATCAAGGAGAACATTAGAAGCGGAGTGCTAAATGTCTCTCGGTCGATCATCCAGATTTTATTTGCTTGGCCTCGCTAAGGTGAAATATGAGAAAGTGTTATCCTCCTTCGCATCTGCATCGTCCATCGCTATTCATCATGGTAGTATGTTGTGTTGTCAGCACCCTTGACGCGGTTGTTGATAAAACCTTGATGATTGTGGAAATGCTCAAGTTCTTGAGAGCACGCACAAGCGCTACGTCTTATCATCGTCACTAGCTGGGATTGCCCCAGATTTCCTCGTTTATGCTATAACCACTCCAACAGTGAATTCAATCTCTATTGTTGGGTTCTTCCCCAGTTACCAGAATCATTCCCAGCATTTGCATTTTGTTCCCAACTTGCACCGCCAATGTGCCATTCTACCATGGGTCTCTTCCATTTCCGGTGATAAGCAAAATTCATCCATTACGTTGTCTTCAACAAGGTAATCCACATCATCCAAGTTTGAGTATGCCATTCTACCGAACCCCTCTAAATGATCGATTATGATTTGCCTTAAGCTGGTATAAAGAGTTTCAATGATCTCTGAATCAAAGGTAATTCTTTTGCCACTTAAGGGGAGATATCTACGAGTCACGGTTCCGAAGGTGTCTCGTTGTGGTATCATGGCAACTCAACTCCTCGCTACGTTGAGAACCGATTACCACCTTCTTAAGTGTGGAATTGTTGTCCACCTAGTGAACCTTCGTCATCCGTTTCTTTCCACCCCTCTTGATGTGTATCTCGTGTCTCAACCCGAGAGATGGTCCTATGTCTCATTCCGTGAGTTGTTCGATCTTCAAGAAGATCGACCCTTCTAGAGTCTCCTTCTTCCCTCCATGTCATGTTGGCAGGATTTCTCAGAACAAGACATCAAGACAATGATGGTGAATGAATCAACGTTCAACTGAAGTGCACCCTGGATCGTGAAGATTGTACTAGTTTGCGTTTCCCCTTCATCCTACCCTACGCTTGAATCTCGAGACGAGATTCTTGTTTAGTGGGGGTGAGTTGTCACATCCCTAGCTTCTGGCATTGCTCTAGGCTAGCTTCATGTGTGCATCATGTCTATATTTTTGAAACTTGAATTGAGGAATATTGGAAGCCTCAAAACCCTAAATAAAAGAGGGGCAAAAACCCTAGAAATCTCATTCATTGCTCCAAAAGGCTCTTCTTAAATGTTTGATAATTTTTGGTAAGGGTTCTGGTCCCAACCAAAATATTGAACATTTTTAAGGATTTATTTTTGGGACTTTGAATTTAAATCATTAGCTATTTGAATTTGAATTATATTCATATAATTAGAATATAATTTCAAATACCCCTGAAATATTTTATGAGCTTTTAGAAAAGTCCATCTAGCCAAATAAAATTATTCAGAGGAGTTTTTGGCATTGTTTGAATTTGTTTAAAATTCAAAACAGTGGCAAAATAAAATAAAAAGGGAAACAGAACAGAAAAAAATAAAAAGGAGTGAAGCCTACCTGGCCTCACCCGTGCAGCCCACCAGCCGGCCCAGCTTCCCCCCCTGGCCGGCCCAGCCCACCCGCGCCTTCCCTGTCGTCTTCCTCCTCGGACAGAAGGACGAGGGCGTGTGCCCGACGCTCGCCGGCACGCGCGCGCGCCACCTCCCCCCCCCCTGCTGGCCACCTCCTGCTTCCCCGGACTCCCTCGATGCCCCGGACGAAGCCACGCAGCTGCCCCGCACCGCTCTCACTCTCCCTCGCCCTCCTCTTCTCCCCCTGCTCTCTCTCCCTCTCACCCGAAAACCACCGCCGCCGCCGACGGGCATCACCGTAGCCACTGGCCTCCCCTCGCCTCCCCGACCCGCTTCCGAGCTCCGCCACAACCCCCTCCACCTCCTCGTTGAGCTACGGACCTCCCGGACGTGCTGCAACGCCGCCACCATCGCCGTTTCCGTCGCCGGCCACCGAAGTTCGCCGCGGTCAATTCGCCGCCTCCGCCGCCTCCCCGAGACCACCGAGCTGCTCATCGACCTCGCTGTGAGCTCCTCTTCCATTTCCCCTTCTCCCCGCGCTCGTTCCCGCACTCCAGCCGCCTTCTCACCGGAGCCGATTGCTCCTCGCCGCCGGCCATGGCGCTGCCGTGGCCAGGGTCACCCCAGCTAGCGCCCGAGCACGTTACCGAGTTCGCCGCCCTCCCAGGAGCCCACAGAGCCTTTCCGTTTCCCCTCTAGTGCATCGCAGCGCCGCGTTCGACCTTGGCCGAACTCCGGCGGCCACCTAGGTCGACGCCGGCGCCGATTCCGGCCGCCCCGACCCCAACCGACTCCACAGGAAGACGCGGCGCCCTCCCAGCCACCCGTAGAGCCTCTCCGCCGCCCGAATGGTCGCCGGAGGAGCGATTCCGAAGCCCTCCGCCGTGCCTGTTGCCGCCGGCGTTGAGCCGCCGGCCTGTTTGGGCCATTTGACCGGGGTTTGACCTCCCCCTGTGTCACTGACATGCGGGAGCAGCCCGCCTAACTAATCTAGGTTAGTTTAAGTTAAAACGCTAACTAACCAGTTAGTTAGGTTAGTCACTGACACGGAGGACCCACTGGTCAGTTTGACCTGGGCTGCCCGTTGACTCGCTTACGTCATGCTGACGTAGTGCTGACGTGGCGTCGTCATTAGGGGCTAATGACCCTGCTAACTAACCCTGTGACACTGACAGCGGGCCCCGTAGCGGGTCAAAGCCCGAGTCAACGCGGGATTAGCCCCTGTGTCACTGACGTGTGGACCCCACACGTCAGGTTTGACCCGAGCCGGCCCCTGTTGACTTGCTGACGTCATGCCAACGTCATGCTGACGCAGTAATGTTTTCTGGATTTAATTTAGTTCTGAAATTCCAGAAAATGAATATAAACTTCTAAAATTCATAGAAAATTAACCGTAACTCCAAATTAAATAATTTATATATGAAAAATTATCAGAAAAATTCAAGGAATCCATCTGTACCATTTTCATGCATGTTAGAACAACTTATCACTACTGTTTAGCACAAATCAAATAAAGGGCATTTAAATAATCACATATGGAGTTTGAATTTGAATCTTGTATTCAAACCAACTTCATTTAATCTGTTGCTAGTTGCATTGGCTCAAAACACATTCATTTTGCCATGTCATGATCATGCATCATATTGTGCATTGCATTGATTGTGTTCCCTTCTGTGTTGCCGGTATTTGTCCCCTCTCGATAGACGTGATACCGATGATGTGATCGTTGACACTGATGAAGACTCAATGTTATCTTCAAAAGTGCCAGGCAAGCAAAATCCCCTTGTTCATTCCGATACAATCCTACTCTCTCGCTCCTGCTCTCTTTTACTGCATTAGGACAACACCGATTCATCTGTTACTTGCTGCGGTAGCTGAACCCCTTTGTCCTTTGCATGACCTGTCATTGCCACAGTAAATAGATGAAACCCACTAGCATGAGTAGGAGTTGTTTGAGCCCTGATGTGCCTACTCATTCATGTTTGTTTGTCATGCCTGCTATTGCTTAGAGTTGAGTCAGGTCTGATTCATCGGGGATGAATCAGAGGCGTGTGAACCTGTCCTACTGTGTGTGAGCTAAGTGTGTGAACACGATTTGGTAAAGGTAGCGGTGAGAGGCCATGTAGGAGTACATGGTGGGTTGTCTCATTGCAGCCGTCCTCAGGAACCGAGTTCTGTGTTTGTGATCCATGATTCAGCTACTACCACGCATTGGGCCCGAAACCAATGGACCCTCTCGGCTTCTTGATCACCCTTGTCCTCTGTCCAGGAGTTGCAAGTAGTTTCTGGTGTTTGTAGTATGCTGGAGGCCGTGGGCAGCGCTGATCGTAGGGGTGGGCTGTGATGCGGTAGGCACGTGGCACGGTGTACCGGGCGCCCGTTTGGTGTCTCGGGAACCCTGTTCACATCGTTTGGGGCTGTGAGCGAAACTCCGGCCGGATCTCCTCATGGATGGAACCCGAATAGGCGATAAACCTGGACTAGAGACTTAGGTGATTAGGTAGGTCGTGGCCGACACCCACGTTGGGCTTCCGCTTGAAGGTTGCCGAGTACATGTCGTGTAAACGGCGGTAAGTGGTGAGAGCGTGTGTGAAGAAGTACACCCCTGCAGGGTTAACCTAATCTATTCGAATAGCCGTGTCCGCGGAAAAGGACTTCTGGGTTGCTTATATCAGTTCATAGACAAGTGAAGGTGGATACTCTAAAATACGCAAGATAAGCGTGAGTGCTATGGATGGCGTTCTCGTAGGGAAACGGGAGCGGATCCATAGTGGTGTATTGATATGGTGAATATGTGGACTCGTGTGCGCCACCTCAAAAAAGTTACTCGCAGTCGTAGTTCAGGATAGCCACCGAGTCAAAGCTGGCTTGCTGCAGTTAAACCCCACCATCCCTTTGTTGATAATGATGCATATGTAGATAGTTCTGATGTAAGTCTTGCTGGGTACATTTGTACTCACGTTTGCCTATTTTATGTTTTTGCAGAGAGACTTCAGTCTCACTAGTATTTCCGCGTGGTCTTCGACGTTTAGCTTGTTACCTCAGCTACGATCTTGTGCCTCGGCAGGATTTGGTAGATAGTCAGGCTTCTCAGCCTTTTTCATTTATAGATGTCTGTACTCAGACATGATAGCTTCCGCTTGTGCTTGATTTGTATGCTCTGAATGTTGGGTCATGAGACCCATGTTTGTAATATCTCGCTCCTCGGAGCCTATTGAATAGATTACTTGAGTCATAGAGTCATGTTGTGATGCCATGTTGTATTTGCACATATCGAGCATATTGTGTGTATGTTATTGAAATGCTTGGTATGTGTGGGATCTGACCATCTAGTTGTTTATCTTTAGTAGCCTCTCTTACGGGGAAATGTCTCCTAGTGTTTCCACCGAGCCATGGTAGCTTGCTACTGCTCCGGAACACTTAGGCTCGCCGGCATGTGTCCTTCTTCGTTCCTGTGTCTGTCCCTTCGGGGAAATGTCACGCGGTGAATACCGGAGTCCTGTTAGCCCGCTACAGCCCGGTTCACCGGAGTCCTGCTAGCCCAGTGCTACAGCCTGGATTCACTCGCTGATGACCGACACGTTCGATGCTGGGTCATGGATGCCTGTCCCTGTAAGTCTGTGCCGCTTTGGGTTTACGACTAGCCATGTCAGCCCGGGCTCCTTATCATATGGATGCTAGCGACACTGTCATATACGTGTGCCAAAAGGCGCAAACGGTCCCGGGCAAAGGTAAGGCGACACCCGTGGGAATACCGTGCGTGAGGCCGCAAAGTGATATGAGGTGTTACATGCTAGATCGATGTGGCATTGAGTCGGGGTCCTGACAGCGAGGCCCGACATTTGTTGGAAGCACAGAAGAAGGAACTTCAGGTTGGAGATCTCTAGGGCGGAACCCTCGACCATAATAATGGTGTCATCCGCGTATTGGAGAAGGGAAACACCTCCCCCTCCAACAAGGTGCGGGACAAGGCCTCGAATATGCCCAGCAACCGTGGCCTTATCCAAGATGGCGGCCAGGGCATCCACGACCATGTTGAACAAGAACGGCGAGAAGGGATCTCCCTGCCGGACCCCGCAAAGGGTAGGGAAGAAGGGCCCAATGTCGCCGTTGATGTTCACCGCAGTCCGACCACAGGAGACGAGCTGCATGACGCGGGTCACCCAACGGTCGTCGAAGCCCTTGCGGAGCAGGACCTCCCTCAGGAACGGCCAGTGCACCGTGTCGTAGGCTTTGTGGAAGTCCAGCTTAAGAAAGACCACCCTATGGCGCTTCAGGCGGACCTCGTAGAGGACTTCGTGGAACACCAACACCCCATCCAGGATAAATCGGTCTTGAATGAAGGCGAATTGGTTCGGGTGGGTGATTGAGTCCGCAAGGAGGGTCACCCTATTGGTGTACCCTTTAGCCAGGATCCGAAAAATCACATTAAGCACTGTGATGGGGCGGAACTAGCGAATATCGGAGGCGCCTGGGACCTTGGGGATGAGGGTCACAACCCCATAATTAAGGCGCCCCAGGTCCATGGAGCCCGAGTAGAATTCCTCAAAGAGAGCCATGACCTCAAGCTTGATGGTAGGCCAGAACATCTTGAAGAAAGACACTGGTAGACCGTCCGGTCCCGGGGCCGAGGAGGGGTTCATCCCCTTAATGGCAGCGAGGACCTCGTCCTCGCTAAAGGGGGCAACCAAAGCCACATTGGCTTCATCCGAGACTACGTGCGCGCCCGACCAAATGTCGGGGGCGAGACTAGCCCCACCCCGCGGGGTGGGGGTAAATAAGGCTCGATAGAAGCCATCCACATGAGAGCGGATGGCCGCGGGGAGAACTAATGGCGAGTCTCCATCCCACAGGCAGTGGATGGAGTTGCGACGGCGCCGGCCGTTCGCGACCGCCTGGAAATAGGCGGTGTTGGCATCGCCCTGTAGCACCCACCTCTGGGTACCACGCAAGCGCCAGTAGGCCTCCTCATCCGTGTAGATGGTGGAGAGCTGGTCCTCCAGGTCGTAACGTAGCATCCACTCATCCGAGGAGAGCCCGGTCGAGTCCGCGCGAGCATCCAGGGCTTGAATAGCAACCAGGATGGTCTTCTTGCGCTCTCTAAGGTCCCGGCCAAGGTTAGCCCCCCAACCCTTCATGAACTGGCGGGCAAGCTTGGCACAAAAGTGCCATGAGTCGACAGCGGACATGGAGCGATGGGGCACCGACCTAGCGGAAATCCAGCGGGCGACGACGGCCTCCCGGAAGCCGGTTCGGTTGAGCCAGAAGAGCTCGAACCGGAACCGCGGCGGGGAGGGGGGGCGCTCGTCGGCGGTGGATAGGAGAAGGGGGACATGATCGGAGCCAATCCAGGTGACCGCCCGGAGCGATGCCAAGGGGCAACGCAATTCCCACTCCGGGGACACTAGGACACAATCTAGCACGGATTGTGTCGGGACAGATTGCCGGTTGGTCCAAGTGAACCTGGCACCTGTACGGTCAAGCTCGCGGAGCCCCAGCTCCGTGATCCAATCGTTGAATAATTGCATCCGGGGAAAATTAATCCGGGAATTATTCTTCTCATCCGGGGATCGGATGAGATTGAAGTCACCTCCCACTAAAACAGGGAGGGGGGAGTTAGAAATCTTCAGCTGCAACTCGTCAAGGAAGGCCGGGGAGCGGCGGTGATCCGCCGATCCGTAGACAACAATGACCTCCCATTTGAAGTTCAGGGCACGCTCGAAGATCTCCATACTAACGAAGAATTCCCCTCTATCCATGCCTCCCACCTCAAATGTGGCATCCTTAACCCCTAAGAGGATGCCACCCGAGTGGCCTGAGGTCCCACTAGAAGGGAGCCAGTGCCAAGCGAAGAGGTGGGGGCTCAGGTGTTCAAGCTCCGGCAGGGTGAACTCGGAGCGAAGGGTTTCTTGGATGGCCACGATGTCAATGTGTTCTTCCCGGATGTACTCGATGAGCTGGCGGTGACGACCATCATGGCCGAAGCCGCGGAGGTTCCAAAAGAGGGCCCACATCTAAACCCCCATCGGGGGGCTACTTGACCCCAAGACACGAGAGGCGCTTTGCGCGCGAAGGGCGGCCGTGCGAGACCGAGTGCGTCCACGGATAATCCCGTCGGCCACCGGAGGAGCCGGAGCCGCGAGAGTGGAGGGCGGGCCCTCCGGGGGCCGAAGCAGGCGGGCACGAGTCTCAGCCAGCCTGCCGTCGAGGATCTCCCGGGCCCTAATGGCCGCGATCTGATCTAAGGGGGGACCGACCTCCCCCTGAAGACAATGGCCGAGTCATTGGCCACCTTAGCGAGGTGGCCGAGAGGAGCGGTCTCGAGAGCAGAAAAGGAGCAACGAGAAGAACCGGGAGGGGCGGGGTCCGCACCTGACTCGAGGTTCCGGACCGCGGCGCGGAGCTCCGCCCGCTCGGCGACGGAAGGCGTAGGGGAGTCGCCCGGCCGCGCCGCCTCCAGGCGGGCGCTGCGGCGAGAGGACGTCACCGGCGTCGAGGTGGAGCGGGGCCTCCTGGCGTACGCCACCGTCGGAGGGGGGTGCGCGGAGGCCGGGGAGGAGACGTCCACCACCACCGAGGCGTCGGGGGAAGCCGGCGAGGCGAGGTGGTAGCCGGACGGCACCGGCGCGGGGGGTGGATCAGACGGCCCCAGAGACGCCCCGACACCGCCAACCCCGGAAGAAACCGGAGAAGGCGAGCCGGCGGAGGGCGTGGGCTCAGCCCCCGGCGGCGCAAGGCGGCGGGCAGAGGCGGCGCCGGGGGAGCGGGGCGACGATGGAGGGGCGACGAGGAGGCTCACGCTGGAGATGTCGCCGGTCGACGCCGACGGAGACGGGGAGGAAGCCAGCGGGGTGGCCAGACGGAGGGCCACCGCGAGATCGGCGGCCGACACCCGGGTACGCCCCGACCCCGACCCGCCCCGACCTGCTGGAGGGTTGGGGGGGTCCCGAGACTGGGAGCGAGAGTGCTCCGACTCATCCTCGTCCTCGGCAGGGTCGTCGAAGCGGGAGGAGCGCGAGTGGCGGTGGTGGGAGTCGTCAGCATCAGCGCCCCCCCCATGAGGCTGCCAGCAGAGAGGCGGGGGCGACCGACGTGGGACGGAGGCTCGGGGCGGATCTTGAGGTCGTAGACGTCATCGTTGAAGAAGACACGGATCGTGACGAGGAGCTTGGAGGAGTCCAGGCATTTCACCTTAACCCGGACCTCCTCCTCCTTGCACAGGGAGAGCTCGTCAACCACCACCACCCTGCCCAGGATCTTGGAGATACTGCGGATGACCCGCTCGGACCGGGCAACATCAGGGAGGCCGGAGATGAGGAGCCAAGCCGTGTCCAGGGTAGCGACGGCTCTGGGATCCCACTGCGGCTCAGAGATGTTCACCACGATGTCGCTGAGAGCCAGGGTGATGTTGTTGCTGCGCGTGCAGAATCCCATGCTCATCGCGTCAGGGAAGACCACCGAGAAGGCGCTGGGAGCCATGGGGGTCACCTGCCAGTCCCACGTGCATCTGCACAAGTGGTGGAGCTCAGCCTCAATCAGCTCCGGGGTGGCGACGGCATCACCCACAACCGTCACCAAAGCCAGCAGCGAGGGGGATGGCGGGGCGAGCTCGGGCACCTCGATGTGGAAGAAGGCCAAGTCCTCGATGCCGTGCCCATACATCATGAGCTCCTCAGTCACCGGGTGGTCCGGACAGAGAATCGCGGGGTGCCCGGTATCCTTGCACAGGTAGCATGTCGGTGGGTTGGGGCACGCCACCTGGAAGTGTCCGGTCAAGCCGCAGTTGAAGCACGGCTGGACCACGGCCGAGGCGGTGGTACCCGGAGGAGGAGCCGTGATTGCGGTGGAGGAGGCGGCTTGGGGGCGCGGAGGGCCCTTCTTCTTCTTCTTCTTGGATCCCGGGCGTCCCCGGTTGCCGTTGCCGCCGTTGGACGGCGGAAACGCAGCCTGGGAGCGGGGTGGGGGGCTGGTAGCGGCTGGAGGGAGGGGCATCGGTGCCGTTGTTGGTGGGGAGCGGGCGGGGCGGAGAAGGGGACCGGACCCGGCGACGGGTCGGCGAGGGGGACCGACGCCGAGGGGGCGGCCGAGCCTCCTGAGCCGGAGACCGGCCACGGTCACGCGACTTCCCCCGCGATGAAGAGCGGCGGGAGGGCGAGCGGGAGCGTCGGTCGCCGCGAGCCGGGGAGCGGCGCGAGGGGCGAGAAGGCGAGAGGCGGGTCTCGCGCGCCGGAGAGGACCGCGCCGGCCGGGAGGAGAGCTGCTGCTGCAGGTCGTCCTCGCGCCGGCGGCCGTCGGGGTAGGGGCGTGGGGGGTCGCGGCGGTCGTCCGCCCGACGCTTGGGGCGCCCCACGTCGTCCCCCATTCCCGAGGCATGGGTGGCGCGGAGGGGGAAGGAGGCGAGGGAAGGCCGGCAGCGCCGGCGAGGGAAAGTCGAGGCGGGACGGCAGCGGCCGAGGGGGCGAGGCAGGGAGCAGGCGGCGCGGGGGTGGGGAGGAGTGGAGGGCGAGGGAAATCTACCGGCGGCCAAATGGACCGCGTCGGTGGGCCTGCGGACGCCTTGGGGCGAGAACGGGCCAGGCGGGGCCCATCCGGCCTGCCAAGCCGGCCCACCGAAGCCACCGAGGACGGTCGCCCATGGGCCGCACCCGCAGCCGCCGTCCCGAGAGGGGGCCCAGGAACCAGGTCCGTGGGCCGGCCCAACATCACCGCAGCCCGAAACGACCGCCCCGGAGTGACCAAGCAGGGCGCTAGGGTTTCCCCGAGCACCACCGCGGTGGCCGCCGGCGGGGGTGCACGGGGGCGGCGAGGGGGAGGCGGGCCGGAGGGACGGCCGTGGGGAAGGGGTCCGGCGGGCCGACCGGAGGGGAGGAAGGGGCGGAAGGGGTTTCGGCAAGGAGGTGCCGGAGCGAGCGCGGGCGGGGACGCCGGGGACGGGCCGGCCGGTGCAGGCGAGGTCGGAGCCGAGGGGAGGCCGGCGACGGGCGGGGGCTTCCAGGAGGCTAGCGCCAGGCCCCGGTCAGCGCGGCCGGCAACTCCCCAGCTGCCAGCGCGACGCCGCCGGGGGGCAGCCCAGACCCAAAGGCAGTGCCTTTCGTCACCCGATCCGGGGAGGCGCCAGGGGGAGATGCCGGCGCCGACCCGACCCGCGGGCGGCCGATCTCCCACCCCTGGGAGAAGGGCCACCGGCGAGGTCAGGTGGCGGCCGTGGCTGGGTCTTGGGGGGGACCCGATCCCGGCAAACGACGGGGCAGTCGGCAGCCAAGTCGTCGGCCTCGACGATGTCGGCCCACAGCAGCCGTGGCGAACCGGGAGGGGCCGGCGAGGAGGGGGCGGACGCCGGCGGGGGGGTGGGGCTCGAGGGCGGGGACGGCGGAGGGGGCGGCCGGGCGGCCACGGCGCCCGTGCCGTCGGGGGCGTCGCCAGTCGCCAGAGCGTCCATCTACCTGTTCATTCAAGGTTTTCCTATCTTTTTGTTCATCAAGTGAGGTTTTTCCTTTTTACAGAAATGCTTACGGGACATAGCATTCCTCCATAGGCTTTACCCTTAGGTCTAGCATTTTTGTGCTTTTGACCGCAAAAGAAGACGACCTATTTCACCTCACTTGATTTCATCACTTTGATATTGTCATTACTTCAAGATTTTTGTTCAAGAATATGTTGATACTACACAATTATGAGATGATAACACATCAAATATACTCCAGCTAGTATTAATTTCGAATCATTAATTAACGTCCAATTTTCTGGTGCTGTGGTGTATGTATTTAAGATCATCCGGAAAATGGAAGGAGACCCCCCTCCTCCCCCAATCCCGCCCCATAAACCCAGTTAGATACTCCCTCCGTCCGAAAATACTTGTCATCAAAATGAACAAAAAAATGATGTATCTAAAACTAAAATACATCTAGATACATCCCCTTTTATTCATTTTGATACAAGTATTTCCGGACGGAGGGAGTACATTACCCACGTTCCTGCAATCCCACATAACCTTATTATGCCATCCATATTCAGCAGAAATTGAAGTCATTTATGTGTTACCACATGCGCTGGATTTATCAATTGACTAATACATGCCAAAAATAAGACACAACACATTAATTGTTTGTGCCATATAAAGATTTACTGGTATCGATCCTATTCCAGCATTCCCATCATCTTCCCTGTGTGTACCTGTGTGTCGCTTAAGAAATGGCGTCATTTACAGATCTCTCAGTACAACTTTTCTTGCTCGCCACCCTCTTTCCTACACTCGCACTGTCCTATATCAATTCAGCTACCACAAGCATACACCAAAATGCCACAAAATCCTCTGCTTATCGTGCTTACATCGTGCTCGTCCAGCCACCACCCTTGAATGCAGGCGAAGACACACATCATCTGTGGCACGAGTCTTTCTTGTCGAGCTCGTCGGCAGGTGACTCTATCAAGTCACGCCTTCTCTACTCCTACACCAAGGTGTTCAATGGCTTCGCGGTGAGGCTCACTGATGCCGAACTCGACATGGTGTCCAAGAAGCCAGGGTTTGTGCGTGCATTCCTAGACCAAACTCTGCAGCTAATGACCACGCACACGCCAGAGTTCCTTGGGCTAAGGAATGGCACTGGGTTCTGGAGCCAAGCTGACTACGGGAAGGGAGTCATCATCGGGCTGCTCGACAGCGGCATCTATGCGGCGCACGCTTCCTTCAACGACCATGGTGTTCCACCACCACCCACAAGGTGGAAGGGCTCGTGCGACGCGGCCCAGTGCAACAACAAGCTTATTGGTGCCAAGTCACTGATTGCGGGTGATGACTCTGACGACGAAGAGGGGCATGGAACACACACCTCATCCACAGCCGCCGGAAACTTCGTAACCGGTGCATCATACAATGGTGTGGGCACTGGCACTGCGGCCGGAATTGCCCCGAGCGCCCACATTGCCATGTATAAGGTATGTGTTGCTCGTGACTGCAAGTCATCTGCCATACTGGCCGGCCTAGAAGAGGCCATCAAGGATGGGGTGGACGTACTCTCGCTCTCCCTTGGCAGCAGCACAAGCGCTAGCTTTGATCAAGACCCCATATCTATTGGCACGTTCAGTGCCGTGTCCAAGGGCATCCTCGTGGTGTGCGCCGCTGGCAACAGTGGTCCGGCTCAACGCTCTGTCACCAACGAAGCACCCTGGTTGCTCACGGTCGCCGCTAGCTCCGTGGACCGGAGCTTTGGCGCCAACATCCATCTCGGCAATGGGAAGAGCATTGACGGAGAAGCACTTACCCAGATAGCGAATCCAAGCTCAGAGTTGCACTCTCTCCTTTACTCTGAGGAATGGCGATACTGCAATTATGACTATGATAGTAGCATCACATGTAAGATCCTTGTTTGCAAGGACAATAAGTCGAGGGCTCAATTGTCCGAAATCCGCAACATCGTGGGCGCTGGCGCGACAGGCGTGGTGTTGTTCAATGACGAAATCAGCGGCTACACCACCATTGTTACAGATTACAACTCCAGTGTTGTACAAGTGACTGCGGCCGATGTCGAGGCCCTCATAGCTTACATCGCGTCGACGAACAATAGCTCTTTGGCGTCTCTTGCGTACAATGGTACAAAGTTTGGCGTCCGCCCTGCCCCAGTCGTGGCTTCGTTTTCTTCCCGGGGACCAAGCTCATTTGCCCCCAACATCCTAAAGCCGGACATACTGGCACCGGGCCTCAACATCCTTGCTGCTTGGCCATAAAAAACGGGCCATGGCCAGGGCCCTTTCAACATCATATCAGGCACATCCATGGCGACGTCACATGTCAGTGGTGTCGCGGCGCTCATCAAAGGCATCCATCTGACTGGTCACCGGCCACCATCAAGTCTGCCATCCTGACAACATCAGACATCATTAACGGTACCGGCGGCTCAATCTTGGACGAGCAACATAGAAAGGCCGACGTGTACGACACAGGTGCCGGCCATGTAAACCCGGCGAGAGCTGCCGACCCTGGCTTGGTGTATGACCTCAGCGTCATTGACTACGCTGGCTACATCTGCTGGCTCCTTGATGACAGCGGCCTAGCAACCATAGTGCGCAACTCGAGTTTGACCTGTGCGAAGCTGCCCAAGGTCCAGGACGTGCAACTGAATTACCCGACAATAACCGTGCCGCTGACGTTGGCGCAGTTCGTGAACCGGACCGTGACAAACGTCGGGCCAGCAGATTCAACATTCAAGGCAAAAGTGGACGTGCCGAGGTCTCTGATGGTGCGTGCATGGCCGGTCCTGAGGGGGGGCAGGAGGGGCGACCGCCATAGGCCCCCACAACCGAGGGGCCCCCTCCCAGGTACGTACGTATAGCGTGTAGCGTACGCACGCAGTGCAGCCGAGCGCACGTAGTGCTTTCATTCCTCTCCGATCGCTGAATGCGAACGCAAAAAAAATCGCTGAATGCCCAAGGTAGTTGGGCCTGTACTGGGTCGCTCCACCTAGCCCAAGTAGTAATAGCTACGTTGATGTATCTGGAGCGTCTAATCCCCTTAAATAAAGCTGGACCGTCGGTCAGGATCGAGGGCTAGGAGCCAGGGCTGCCCTTTTTGCCTAGCTATGAGATCGCCACAGTTAACCTAACGCTTGCTCGAGAAGGAGACCCAAAGATACATAGCTGCGCGTCGGAGCCGGCGGCGCACCGGCGTGTAGTTTGTGGATCTAAGCGTTGTCTGCCAGGTCAATGTCTTCCGCGGTACGTATCACTGACCGATATGCTTCTACAGTTTGGGAACAAGGATTTTATGGTGTAGATCTCAAATAGATTAAGAACAAGATGATGTTCTGGATGCAAATCGTGACGAGTAGTTTTGGGTTGAATTATAGGATGGCACAATAAATTTGCACAACTAGTAGGAGTAACTTTGCACGGTTGCAGATTTGATTTCTAATCTATGAAGAATATTTTGAATATCATTTTAATTTATTTGCTCCTCTAATCTTAATTTCTTGGACACTGCTATTTATAGAATAATAATCTTACCATTAAGCAGTCCAAGAACAACTATGCTTTTTGATCAAATTTCTTTTAGCACTATACATGGAGTCATTGTCTTCGAACCTTCTATACCTGAAACCATATAACTATGCTCCATCGTTCTAGTAACCTTGATAATTAGCATGCCCTCCTATTTCCAAGGATGTCTTTAGATAACGACATTCATATATTTTCTATATATAGGGATACTTATAAGATCACAATGAAGATTATGTGGTTAAGTCATGTAATCTTTCGTTTGTACCCACTATTTATGGTGTTTTTTTTCATTCTGCCGTTTTAGTTGATACTATATACGTTTCAAACCTATTTATTTCCTTTTAATAAAAATGGATGTGTGCATCATGATGATGTAGAGGCCGGGGTCTTTCCCCTTTTCAAAAAAAAAAGATCACAATGACACAAATATCAAGTGTTCACCAAAAACATTTTTTATATATACATGTATTGATTATTATTAAGGGCCCCAAAATTTAGTTTCGCCTCGGGCCCCTAAAATCTCAGGACCGGCCCTGGGTGCGTGTCGTCCCGGAGACGATGTCGTTCTCCAAAACCGGAGAGAAGAAGCCCTTCAGTGTGTCCATGAGCGGCCATGACCTGGGCAAAGAGCTCTACGTGGAGGGAACCTTGAGCTGGGTATCGGAGAAGCATGTCGTGCGTAGCCCCATCGTCGCCGTCGGCACAGGAGGTGATACTGCTCCGGCACCATCACCATGAACGATGTCCATGCCATGAGATCGATGGTTGTTTTCTTTGTCCTTGTTCAATTCATTTTCGGTTTACTGTTGCATCAACATAAACAGTAATAATGGAACAGGAATGTAAATCGTCTCATATATACCAATACGTGATGGTGTAGATTTTTTTTTTTACCTTTTCACTGCATAATTGCGGGTCAGTTACAATTACATTCCCTTGTTCCGCTACTCGACGCGCCTGTGAGGCATTGGTTTCAGCTTTATGTTTTGTTACCTGAGAGTATTACGTTTGAATGCCCACACCATCCTTTCTGAAAGTGCTAATGGCTACAATGTGACATTATTTTGGCAATAGCAAATTGTAGCATGGTAAACTTCAAAGCTTTATACACAAATAAGAGCATATTTGCTTTGGCATGATCAAAGGTGTACAACAACATTAGTATTTTCAGTGCCTATGCAGAACTGCCACTATCTGAATTCTAAATCTAAAGTAACAAGGCTCCAACATGCAAGATTGGCATGACATCCATCTTTAGCAGTCCATAGAGACTAAAACATGAGAAGAACTTATGTTTAACATTCTATTGCTCATTAAGCTACTTCTGTTTCTGAAGCTCACCAAAATTTGGGTGGTTGATTGATCTTTTTACCTCTTCTAATTTCTCTAGCTTGACGGAATAGAGGTCAATTCAGGCACTAGCAGTGTGGAGGAGAGGCACTGCTTTATACATGCTTCATCGGTTAATTTTGCGGGTTGCTTTCGAACGATGGTGGCAGAGTATTTTTTGTACAGAAATGATCATATCATCAGAACAGTTATCGCCGCCGTTATATACTTTGTTGTCCTGAGAAGCCCCAGTACGGAACCCAAGCTTTCAACTGTAATTTGCGTATTTAATATCCATTGCTAAATTTCACAGTATATTAGTAGTTGAATATCTGTTTTGTTTAATGTGTCAAAATTGCTTCAGAAATCAGAACTTCCCTTTGGATGCAAATGGGAAATGGTTTCTTTGTTAGTTTACGATAAAGAACAATAGTTAACAAATTAGAAATGCTTATGGAGATTACAATGTCAGTCATGTCATCAACATCAGATTCATTATATCATCACCGATGCACCATGAGGGCCAAGATGTTTTTTTTCTGGCAGATCAAGAATTTCTAATGCATGTTGGGTCAAGGTGACATAAGAGCATCTTCAACAGGCGCGGCAAAAGGCGCGCCCGCGCGGTAAAGTTTGGTTTTAGCGCGCGCTGGCTGGTTCCGCGCGCTCCAGCGGTGGCGGAAACTTACCGCGCGCGGGAAGCGTTTGTGCGCGCGCGGGAGAAAGCGGCATGCGGCGCGGTAGATTTGGCGCGCCGCTTACCGCGCGCCTATAAATTGCCGCGCTCGCCACGCGCACAACACACAGCCACGTGCCCTCCCCTCGCAACCTCGCCGCCTCGCCGCTTCGCAGCTTTCCGCGCCACCACCGCGCCATCATGCCGCCGCGCCGCCGGGGTGCTTCGGGCTATCGCGGCGTCCGTGAGTGCCCCAACGGCTGGTACTCCGCCGAGATACGGTCCGGCGACGTCCGGCTCGGCCTCGAGACGTTCCGGAGCGTGCAGGAGGCGGCCCGCGCATACCACGCGGCGGCGTGGCGCTTGGACAGGCCCCGGTCCTAGATGAACTTCCGGGACGTCTTCACGCGCGAGCAGGCGCAGCGCGTCGCCCCTCCGCCGCGTCTCATCACCGACGTGGACCGTGCCGACCACGCTCGGCGGCAGCGCCGCCTCCTCGTCGCCGAGGAGGACGAGCGAGCCATGGCGGAGTGGCGTCGTCGCCACCCGGAGGACGTCGCCGACGAGCGGGCCTACTGGGCGGAGAGGACGGCAAGGCGCCGCGCGGAGCGGGTTGACAGGCGTCAGCGGAAGGCATTGGCGAACGAGCAGTGCGACATAGTTTCAGTAGGTGGGAGGTCGTTCTTCACCGCGAACGACAAACGTTGGGACGACATATGAATCTCAACCTCGGACGACCCCGTCGAGGATGTTGATGGTGATGGTAGCGACTTGGAGTAGTTTCTATAAATGTATGCCGTAGTAGTTTCTATCTATCTATCTATGCCGTAGTAGTATCTATCTATGTATGTATGTCGAACTATCTGAGTTATTTACGTAAAACCACCACACTTGGGGCTAGGGTAACCACTTGATACCATATTTGTGCCAGGGCACAAAAAACCACCAACTCTGCGCCTAATCGGTAACGCGGAGCACTAATTGTCCGATTTGCTCGTGAAAACAGGAAAACTGACAGGTTGGCCTCACCTGGTGGGCTGACTTGGCGTACCTATGTGGACAATATGCTGATGTGGACAAGGGTCCCACCTGTCAGCTTCTCATCTTATTTTTTTTTCCTATTTTCTTCTTCTTCCTTCTCATCTCACTCTCCCGACGGCAGGTATTCCGGCGGTCTCGACAGCGGCTGCCTCCCAAATCGACCCACATTCCCCATCCTTCCTCTATGACGCGGCTTTACTGTATGCCATCTCGCCGGCTCCACGATTGCTTGACATCCCGGCGTTGTCCGCACAGGCGAGGCCGTGTGGCGGCGAGCGGCGGCGCATCCGAGAGCCGGTCGCGGGAGCCGAGGGCAAGTGGCTGCTATCTCTCCGGCCATGGGAGCAGCAGACGCGTAGGAATCTGGGCCCGCTGATCTTCGCGAGCCGAGCGGCGGCGCATCTTCCGCAGGTCTCCGGCCGCATCGACAAGCGGGTGAAATTGGGCAGGATGGAGAAGGCCTTTTGCCATGGGAGCGCACCGGTCCTCGATTCGGACGTCTAGCCATGATTACTATGGTCAGTGCGCGTCAATTTGGGCGGCCAACGCGAGCTCTCTGTGTGATTGTGTGCGTGCGTGCTCTAGCTTGATGTGTGTGTGCGCGCGCGTCTGGTGTTTGTGAGCGTGTCTGCTCCTCGCTACCAGGCCTCCGCCAGCCCGCAGTTGCCACATTGGCGGCGTAGCTCCTCGCGCTGGCCATGGCGGCTCGCCGGGCTGTGCGACGCGACGGCTCCCACGCCTCAGGCTGGAATTCGAACCGAGTCAAGCCGGCTCGGCTCGACTCGCTAGAGCTCGTTTCGTTAACGAGCTAGCTTGACTCGACTCGTTATTATAACGAGTTCAACCTCAAGATTGGCTCGACTCGTATAACTCGCGAGCTGAGCTCGCTTAGCTTGTTAAACTCATTTAAGATATAAACATAAAGCCCTCAAATATGATAAAAATGATTATGTATATAATAAACATATATATCACTAAACAATTGTAATTTTCTTGTAACGCAAGAGTCTCTTAGGAGGCTAGGCCTTCAACTGCTCGACTTGGGTTGTGCGCCTGGGATGTAGGCTGTTTAGTGGATGATCTTTCTTTGTATTGGGAGTGGTTGATTTATTGTATCGAGCCTAACGAGTTACACGAGTATTCATGAGATTGACTCGTTTAACTTGGTCTATAAACGATCTTAAACTAAAGCTTGGCTTGACTCGTTATTCTTCAAGTTCGAGTCGATTCGAACCGAGTCACGAGCTACTTGTTTAGCTCGCGAGTTTCGAGCTTTTTTTTCAGCCCTACCACGCCTCCTTGCGCACTGGGCATGGCGGCCAATTGGGCTGTCGAAGCGACAGCCCCCGCGGCTCCCGTGGAGGCAAAAACGCACAGGCAGATCCGAACGTCTCCTCTCCATAGTGGCCTCCATTGTGGTCACCGGAGGCACGACACCGCAAACGTACTCCGGCCGCCCAGAACCTGCTCGACGGAATGCCCCTTAGAAAGAGACGTGAAGAAGATGACGGTACAATCATTGACAGGTGGGACCCACGTTTTTTTGCCACATCAGCTGGTCAAAGCTTTTGGTCTTCGCCACGTCAGCCCGACAGGTGGGGCCAAACTGTCAGTTTCCCTGTTTTCGCGAGCAAGTCGGATAATCAGTGCTCCGTGTTACAGATTAGGCACAAAGTTGGTGGTTTTTTGTGCCCTGTTACAAATGTGGTACCAAGTTGTTACCCTAGCCCCAAGTGTAGTGGTTTTGCGTAAATAACTCCGAACTATCTATCTATGTATGTCGAACTATCTATCTATCTATGTAAAATATCTTGTATTGTTTTATTTTATCTATGCAAAAAAATGTTTAGAATGAGCGCGCGCGCTGCATTTTTACCGCGCCTGTTGGAGCTGCGCGCGCGTGGCTTTATAGCGCGGCTGCTGGAGCAAACGCTGCGCGCCGTACCAAACCAGGCGATGGGCGCGCGCCAAATCAGTTTTTAGCGCGCGGCGCGTTCGGCGCCTGTTGGAGATGCTCTAACACAATGCATCCTATTATCACCATTGGTACGCACATGTATAATTGTTAGTTGGGGACTGTAATACATTAAAAAATGATTGCTCGCATAAATAAGAAATGCATGGAACCTATGTTGCTCGGCCAAAGTTAGATAACTAAAGTATAGATTTAGACATGCGAATATTCAGCCATACATCAAGGACTAGTAAAAACTGAATTACCAAATTTAGATTACATATTCACACGCTGTGGGGTGCTTAGAATTTCACGATGATGTCCTTTGCCGCTTTTAGCTCAGCGGGCAAGAATCTAGCAATCAACTCCTTGAGAATGGACGGGCAACTGCTCTTGAGATGCTCATAACCATCACTTGCCACCATAGCCTCAAAATTGGAAGGAGAGGCAAGGAACTCAAAGCAAGCTTCCTTTAGTCCAGGGCAACTATGTTGTTCAGCTAAAGCTAAGCTAGTCGCCACGGTGTTGGAGTCAATGTGTTTGCACAACTTCTCCTCGCATATCAGTTTCAGCCTCTCGACATCATACCTGTCAGCCGCGACGAGTAAATGGCCAGCCATCACCGCGTCTTCACATGCCATCTCAGACGGTGAGTCGTCCGTGTATATGAAATGCAGCAATGATTTGAACACGTCGCTCTCCATATCCTTGATCTCAACCGGATCGCCGGCATTCTCCATCATGGAGCCCAAGAGCTCCGCCTTGAAGACGGAGGACCGAGCAGCGAGCACGGACCTATGGGCTAAAAACTTCTCCTCGCCAACGTGGAAGGTGACGTCTGCACCATCCATGCTGTTTAGGAGGCCGGCGAGTTGCTGGCACAGGTTGCTCCGAGGAACCACGACAAACTGTTTACTACACTTTGTAATTTCCTCGGTACGGATCTCTTTCAAGACGGTGACATCGCATCTGATGGTGAAACAATCGTCTATGAGATGCGGCGATCCCTCGAAATCAGCCTTGTTGATAAATTCGGGGTAGCCCCAGCTGGAACCTTTTCCTGTGAAGGTACATGCGGAGGTGTAGGTACGGGTGAAAGAAGGCACTGGCACCCCGGCCTTGTCGAGCACACTGAAGGTGCATTTCGCCTTCACATCCTTGGCACCCGTAGAATCAACAAGAACTAGGAAAATAGACGCGAAATCAGCAGCATCCTTGTAACCGTTTGGGTAATAACGCACGGCCCAAACATGGCCTCCAACAATGAAAGGCGTAGATCTTGCGCACTTGCCGGTCTCGAGCAGCTCCTTGGTTCTTGAGTATCCGGCTATGTTGAGCGTGTATGAGTATGACCAATCCTCGGCGTCGATTAGGATAGCACCACCGGCAGCAGCAGAAAGATTGCAGTTCCCTGAGGCAGTACGATCTGCTTTTGTTGGCGACGCGCCGAAGCAGCAGCGCAGCATTATGCCAGCCGGGTCGGAGAGGGTCTGGATGTCGGGGCGGCGGCTCGTACGTGGGGATTGGAAATATCGATCACGATGTACGGCTCCTGGAGGAACAACGGCGGTAGAGTCGTTACGACTGGAATAAACTTGGAAGCGAGATTGACCTAGGATCCCCTCCTGCATTATATAAGACGGTTACGGGCCAGATTGGTAGTTTGGTACGTGGGACACAATCCGTTGCTGCTCCTGATTCCAGTTCCAACTATGACATGAAGACGAAACCTATTCGGAACCCCTTAAGCCCGCCCGAAACTGTTAAGTACAATGTAAGAGTATAACCAGGGAAAGCACCGTGATATCTCTTCAGTAGTTTTATTTGATACATAACAGTGTTTTATTTCTTGAAAACCATAGTTTTTTTTTGGGAGGGGGGTAACCATAGTATTATTTCTAACAGAATTGTAATGAAATTCAGTCAATTTGATGAGTGGTGGATTTAGGATCTTAAAATTGCGGGTGCCATGGTTTTACATTGTATGCTATAAATTGTATTATATTTCTGGAGGGGGGGGGGGGGGGGGGCATGGAACCATGCCGAAACCGTCCGGATTTTACATTGTACTAGCACATATGCCCGTGCGTTGCAACGGAAAAAAAAAATATCATACTCCCAATCCAGTAAGTATGACTCAAAACTCACAAAGGTCCACATGATCTATTTGAATACGAAGTGAAACTCGTATTGCTGCTTATCCTCTTCTCCGTCTGGATCAAAACTCTCAAATGTCTACGTCACCGTCTATTTCAAAACATATGTCTGCTTATCCTCTTTCCTGCACCTCCGTGAGTTGATAATCGGTTTAAGTGAGCGAGGTGGGACTATTGACAAAAGAAGACACATCATCTATTTTAAGCTAATATAATAGTATATAAAGCCCGAGGCAGAGGATGGAGTCGTGCATAGAGGGGGGAGGCGGAACGGGACAGATTGCTTTTTTCTTTGCCAAGCGTGGAGAAAAAGAAATTGTGCATTAGGGGTAAAGAATTGCATTAGGACAATTAAGTAATGTACCCTGTTTTGTAGCACAATTGAATGCTAGCTGAGTTGGTTTGCTGCTTTGCCTACAGGAGAGGAAGTCCTGTGTTTGACGGCATTTCCTTTTTGGCGCTGCAGGCGCCGGTTACTGTTGTTTCTGCAAACGGCGCGTCAGCTGGGCCGGCCCATCTAAGTTTTTTCTTCTGTGTTTTAAAAAGAGAAAAATTCAGAGCGTATACTAATATAAGAGCGTTTAGAATACTAAAATAGTGATCTAAACGCTCTTATATTAGTTTACAGAGGGAGTAGTTTGGTACGTGGGACACAATCCGTTGCTGCTCCTGATTCCAGTTCCAACTATGACATGAAGACGAAACCTATTCGGAACCCCTTAAGCCCGCCCGAAACTGTTAAGTACAATGTAAGAGTATAACAAGGGAAAGCACCGTGATATCTCTTCAGTAGTTTTATTTGATACATAACAGTGTTTTATTTCTTGAAAACCATAGTTTTTTTTTGGGAGGGGGGTAACCATAGTATTATTTCTAACAGAATTGTAATGAAATTCAGTCAATTTGATGAGTGGTGGATTTAGGATCTTAAAATTGCGGGTGCCATGGTTTTACATTGTATGCTATAAATTGTATTATATTTCTGGAGGGGGGGGGGGGGGGCATGGAACCATGCCGAAACCGTCCGGATTTTACATTGTACTAGCACATATGCCCGTGCGTTGCAACGGAAAAAAAAAATATCATACTCCCAATCCAGTAAGTATGACTCAAAACTCACAAAGGTCCACATGATCTATTTGAATACGAAGTGAAACTCGTATTGCTGCTTATCCTCTTCTCCGTCTGGATCAAAACTCTCAAATGTCTACGTCACCGTCTATTTCAAAACATATGTCTGCTTATCCTCTTTCCTGCACCTCCGTGAGTTGATAATCGGTTTAAGTGAGCGAGGTGGGACTATTGACAAAAGAAGACACATCATCTATTTTAAGCTAATATAATAGTATATAAAGCCCGAGGCAGAGGATGGAGTCGTGCATAGAGGGGGGAGGCGGAACGGGACAGATTGCTTTTTTCTTTGCCAAGCGTGGAGAAAAAGAAATTGTGCATTAGGGGTAAAGAATTGCATTAGGACAATTAAGTAATGTACCCTGTTTTGTAGCACAATTGAATGCTAGCTGAGTTGGTTTGCTGCTTTGCCTACAGGAGAGGAAGTCCTGTGTTTGACGGCATTTCCTTTTTGGCGCTGCAGGCGCCGGTTACTGTTGTTTCTGCAAACGGCGCGTCAGCTGGGCCGGCCCATCTAAGTTTTTTCTTCTGTGTTTTAAAAAGAGAAAAATTCAGAGCGTATACTAATATAAGAGCGTTTAGAATACTAAAATAGTGATCTAAACGCTCTTATATTAGTTTACAGAGGGAGTAGTTTGGTACGTGGGACACAATCCGTTGCTGCTCCTGATTCCAGTTCCAACTATGACATGAAGACGAAACCTATTCGGAACCCCTTAAGCCCGCCCGAAACTGTTAAGTACAATGTAAGAGTATAACCAGGGAAAGCACCGTGATATCTCTTCAGTAGTTTTATTTGATACATAACAGTGTTTTATTTCTTGAAAACCATAGTTTTTTTTGGGAGGGGGATAACCATAGTATTATTTCTAACAGAATTGTAATGAAATTCAGTCAATTTGATGAGTGGTGGATTTAGGATCTTAAAATTGCGGGTGCCATGGTTTTACATTGTATGCTATAAATTGTATTATATTTCTGGAGGGGGGGGGGGGGGGGCATGGAACCATGCCGAAACCGTCCGGATTTTACATTGTACTAGCACATATGCCCGTGCGTTGCAACGGAAAAAAAATATCATACTCCCAATCCAGTAAGTATGACTCAAAACTCACAAAGGTCCACTGATCTATTTGAATACGAAGTGAAACTCGTATTGCTGCTTATCCTCTTCTCCGTCTGGATCAAAACTCTCAAATGTCTACATCACCGTCTATTTCAAAACATATGTCTGCTTATCCTCTTTCCTGCACCTCCGTGAGTTGATAATCGGTTTAAGTGAGCGAGGTGGGACTATTGACAAAAGAAGACACATCATCTATTTTAAGCTAATAATAGTATATAAAGCCCGAGGCAGAGGATGGAGTCGTGCATAGAGGGGGGAGGCGGAACGGGACAGATTGCTTTTTTCTTTGCCAAGCGTGGAGAAAAAGAAATTGTGCATTAGGGGTAAAGAATTGCATTAGGACAATTAAGTAATGTACCCTGTTTTGTAGCACAATTGAATGCTAGCTGAGTTGGTTTGCTGCTTTGCCTACAGGAGAGGAAGTCCTGTGTTTGACGGCATTTCCTTTTTGGCGCTGCAGGCGCCGGTTACTGTTGTTTCTGCAAACCGGTGCCTGCAGGCGCGTCAGCTGGGCCGGCCCATCTAAGTTTTTTCTTCTGTGTTTTAAAAAGAGAAAAATTCAGAGCGTATACTAATATAAGAGCGTTTAGAATACTAAAATAGTGATCTAAACGCTTGTGAACTTTTTTAAAACATTTGTGAACTTTTCTAGAAAATTGATGATTTTGTTTTTGAAAATCCGTGAACTTTTTCAATTTCAATGAACTTTTTTGAAATTCGATAAAAAATTTCAAAACTGATGAACTTTTTGTTTGAAAATTGATGTACTTTTTTCAAGTTTGTGAACTTTTCTTGAAAATTGATGAACTACTTTTGAAAATCCATGAACTTTTTTCAATTTTGATGAACTTTTTGTTAGAAAAATGATAAATTTTTTTTCAAGTTTGTGAAGTTTTCTTGAAAATTGATGAACTTTGTTCGAAATCTATGAACCTTTTCAAATTCATGATTTTTTTTGTCGAATAATTCAGAAAATATTAATTGGTACAGTTTTGTGCAATAAAATAGCGCGGTAGTTTTGTGCAATAAAATATTGATGAATTTGTTTCAATTTTTTCATGAACTTTTTCATTTCCTGTGAACTATTTTTTTTATAAAAAAAGATGAACGTTTTACAAATTCAATGAACTTTCCTTGAACAGGGCAACGTTTTTTGCATGTCCACGAACTTTTTTTCGAAAACTGTGAAGTTTCAATTTTTTTAAAAAGAAACGCATATATGGCTAGGTTCGAGCTGCATTCGATCACTATCAAGTACATGGCGTAGCGGTTAGCCGAGCCACTGTAGATATCCGAGGGTGCGAGTTCGATTCCTAGCGGGATCGTATTTTTTTTGAATTCTATTCAAGGTTTAGCTTCCGACTGGGCTTCAAATGAGCAGCCCACTAAACTTCCCTGTAGGCGCCAGGTACGGTAACCGGCGCAGAAGGCGCCCGTTAGGAGCTCCCGTGTTTGACGCACCGGAGCGTTAGCTAGGAGCACTCCTTTTTAAGGTTCCAGACGGAATTTTAGTATCATCTCAGATAATATAAATCATCTAGATCGGATGAAACCAAAAAGAAAAAAATCACCTAAACGGGACGAAACAAAGCGAAACCAAACAAGAATACCTACTCCCTTTAATAGTAGGTATAGATATGGTATATATAAATTGTATTATATTTCTGGAGGTGGTGCCATGGAACAATGCCGAAACCATCCCGAATCGTCCATCAAACTATATTTTGATTTTGCTGCCTCGACGGTGGCGGCTACTCCAAAGAGGGCACCTGTTCCACTGGTAGGAGCAGGGGGATCGACGAACTTGACGAAGAAGGGAGCCCCGCCCACAGCCGCGGCGGTGGCAGTGGAGGAGACAACCACACCAGTGACGCGCAGATCGGGTGGCACGGTGAGCAGGGATGCATCTAAATCCCCAATCGAAAGCAGGACCCCGGATCCTACGTCGAGTCTTTCGGCTAGATTGGGAGGGATGGTATTGTTGGATAAGGAAGCGGAAGGCTTTGTTTTTGCAGAGGATGAACCAGTGGCCAAAACCCCTAGATGGCTGGCAGTAGGCAAATTATGCTCCTCGAGACCGCTGGTGAGGAGTGTTTTGGAGAAGACTATGCACAGGGCCTGGGGACTGCACAAAGAAGCAAAGTTCAGAGAGCTGGGCTCGAATGTGTTCGAGGTACAATTTGGCTGTGAAGGGGATTGGCGTCATGCTATGAACAACAGGCCATGGCAGTACGATTTTAATGTTTTGATTATGAAGGAGTATGAAGGTGACAAAAGGCCCTCTGAGATGATTTTTGACAGGATAGATGTATGGGTAAGGGTCACCGATCTTCCATCGGACAAGAGGACAGAAGCTTTTGGGAAGGGCCTGGGTAATTGGTTGGGTGAGGTGGTGAGGGTGGATGTGGACAAGGATGGCCGTGCAAGAGGAAACGAGCTAAGGGTTCGGGCAAAAAATTCAGTTTATGAACCGCTAGTCAGAGGTTTCTATCTTAAGACCTCACGGGAGGACAAGGCTCGCACCTGGTTTGACTTTCATTACGAGAAAATACCGCACTTCTGTTTTGAGTGTGGAAGATTGGTGCATATAGGGGGGAGATGTGACCCTCCGGTTGACTCATCGCTCCAATGGGCTGAATGGCTCAGAGTCTCATCTGTAAGAACTAGTAATGCAAAGGAAAGCTCACTTGGAGCGGGGGGGGGGGGGGAGGGAGTAGTAGCAGTGGCAATATGGATCTCAAAGGCAAAGGACATATAGACGCGGGGTGCTCTGGCCATAAGAAGACGGATGTCCCTGTAAACCGTAACTTATATGGCGATTTTGATGGATCGGCAGACCAACGCACTGGCGAGGGTCATGGCCGGAACAAAGGGGATACAAATGTAACTAGTCCTCATAAGAGTAATGCAAAGTCTGATCCACCCGGGGAGAATGATTTGCGCCACGGCTTAGAGCAAAGGAGGGAGAGAGAGCTTAGGAACAAACTTTTTGATCAGCAACATGGCCATGCTACAAATGAACGAGAACGGCAACGAAAGGGCAAGGATGATGTGCATCACGGTTATGATCAGCAGGAGATATATAACAGGGAGGACCGAGATTGGGGCACTGGCTCCAGGGCTCGGGATCCCAGAGACAAGAGAAGGGGTACGTATGTGAGAAAGCCGCACCCTGAATATGAGTATGACTGTCATTATAGGAGCAACCCAAGGGTGGATTAGGAGAGTAGAAAGAGAGGACCGAGGTAGATTTGGGTGGCCAAGGATGATCCAGACAGACAGACATCAAGTGATGCGTTCATTCGCGATACGAGGCGCAAGACGCCGACACTGTTTGATCGTATTTCAGTGAACAACAATGTGGCGGACCCCGCGGAGCGGGGCCGCCGGTCACCATGAATCTGTTGGCCTGGAACTGTCGAGGATTGGGGTTGACCTCGACAGTTGGCGAACTTCGGGACCTGATTAGTTCGCACAACCCAGTGGTGGTATTTCTATGTGAAACAAAAATAGAAAGCAAGGGCGATGGAGAAGTTGAAGTGGAGTCTCGGGTTTAAGAGTGGTGTAGCAGTAGACTGTGTGGGACGAAGTGGAGGACTCGCCTTGTGGTGGAGAGATCATATTAATGTAACAGTGACACCTTGGTGCCAATATTTCATTGATGCAGAGTTATCTTGGGAGGTCAAGACATGTAGATTCACTAGATTCTACGGTGAGTCCAAGACCGAGCTTCGCAAAAAATCATGGGATGCCATAAGATATCTCGCGAGTCAAGATAACCTGCCGTGGTTATGTGCGGGGGACTATAACGAGGCCCTCTTCCAGATGGATCAAATAGGCGGGAACCAGAGGAGTTTCAATCAGATGGAAGACTTTCGTGATTGTCTAGCAGAGAGCAGGCTGGCTGATTTGGGCTTCTCGGGATACCCATACACATGGGATAACAAAAGAGACAGAGGGGAGAACATCCAGGTAAGACTAGATCGAGCCACATGCAATGATACATTCCTCGAGCTATTCCCGGAGACGTCGGTGGAGCATATCATCACAGAGGAGTCCGGTCATCAAGCAATCCTTGTGAGGGCGATGGAGACAGCTCCGCGTCGCCTTGAACGAGGGGATAGACCTTTTAGGTTTGAGGAGGCATGGACGAGACATGAGAAATACAATGAGATGGTGTAGGAAGCTTGGGACGCAGCGAGTACGGGCGAGCACGACTTGGCTGCTGTTTGGCAGCGCCTCGGCAACTTAACTAGCTGCATGCAAAGGTGGGCGCGTGAGGTTTTTGGATCTATCAGACGCAAAATTTCAAAACTGAAAGGCCAGCTAGCAGATGCCAAAGCTAGGATGGCTTCAACCGATGTCTCACTGGAGATCCGCGACATAGAGGAGCAGCTGCGGGAAACTTATGAGTGGGAGGAGATCATGTATCGTCAGCGGTCTCGAGTCGACTGGCTGTCAGCGGGGGGCCAGAATATGAAGTATTTCCAAAACCGAGCTACCCATAGGAAACAGAAAAATACGGTGAAAGCCTTGCGGAAGGATGATGGTACCCGCTGTACAGTGGATGAGGAGATGCGTGAAATGGCTGCTACCTTCTATGAGAACTTATTTTCGTCGGAGGGATCAAGCGAGGCGGAGGCTCTTCTCTAGAACATAGACGAGGTGGTCACGGGTGATATGAATGCCAAGTTGGTTTCTCAGATTTTGGATGAGGAGATATAAGCAGCCTTATTCTAGATGGGCCCAACAAAAGCTCCGGGTCCGGACGGATTACGAGCCCTCTTTTATCAACGACACTGGTCGTTGGTCCGTGAGAATGTGTGCCGAGCTGTACGTGATTTCCTGAACGGGGCACCGGCTGCGGCTACCTTCAACGATACTGTGATGGTAATGATACCTAAGGTCAACTCATCGGAGTTGTTATCACAGTTTCATCCCATAAGCCTCTGCAACGTTTTATACAAGATTGCCACAAAAGTCCTTGCAAATAGGCTTAAAGGCATCCTCCCAATTCTTATTTCTGAAGAGCAGAGTGCCTTTGTCCCAGGACGACTCATTACGGACAATGTTTTGGTGGCATACGAATGTGTTCATGCGATCCGGAAGAGGAAAAGGAAAAAACCTCTATGTGCGGTGAAACTAGACATGATGAAGGCGTATGACAGAGTGGAGTGGGTCTTTTTGGAACGGACGATGTTACGTTTTGGTTTTGCACCGGAGTGGGTATCCATGATAATGAGGTGTGTGACATTAGCGTTGTTTTCAGTCAAGCTTAATGGTGGGTGTTCGAGGGGTTTTTCTCCTTCCCGAGGGCTTCGTCAGGGGGATCCTCTCCCACACTACTTATTCCTTTTCTGTGTGGAGGGTTTCTCAGCGCTGCTCAAGAAAGCACAAAGCAAAAAAAGATTAAAAGGGGTGGCGTTTGGGGCACTGGCCCCCATGTCACACACCTCCTGTTCGCTGATGACAACATTGTTTTTCTTGAGGGGACACATGATAATATGCACACACTCAAGGAGATCTTGCAGGAATATGAATTGGCTTCTGGCCAAAAAGTGAATCTAGAGAAATCATCAGTTTTCTTTGGCAAAGGGAGTAGAGACGAGGATAAGGCTGATCTAAGAGAGACTTTGGGAGTCACCTCGGAGGCCCTTAGTGAGAGGTATCTCGGTTTGCCAACACTGGTTGGGAAATCCAAAGAGGGTACTTTCAAGTACGTTACGGGGAGCTCCAAGGGTAAAGTGAATGGGCTGAAAGGACAAGGGCTCTCAAAGGCTGCAAGGGAAGTGCTAGTCAAGTTGTGTCTTCAAGCAGTACCTACTTTCACCATGAGTTGCTCTCAACTCACAAAGAAAATATGCCGGAACCTGAATTCAATCTCTTCGAAATTCTGGTGGGGGGCAATGAATGGTGAAAGAAAAGTACATTGGATTGCTTGAGAGAAGATGTGCTTAGGAAAGAGGAGTGGAGGACTAGGATTTCGTGACCCCGAGGCCTTCAACCAAGCCGTCCCGGCGAAGCAAGCGTGGCGCATTCTGCAGGTTCCGACGTCATTGTGTGCAAGAATACTCAAGGAAAGGTACTTCCCAGATCAATCTCTCATGACGGCCACTTGCCCATCGGCAGGTTCTTTCATTTTCAAGAGCATCCTCCATGGCAGAAATTTACTTCGAGAAGGGCTGGTTTGGAGGATCGGGGATGGCTCCAGGGTCAACATTCACCACGACAAATGGATCCCACGTGCGGGGTGTTTGCACCCTCTTGGAAAAACATACATGCAGGGCATAACCAAGGTGGCGGACCTACTGTTACCAGATGGCAAGAATTGGGATGTACATAAAGTCCAAGAGATGTTCACACCAACGGATGCATGTGATATAAGACAAATTGTAGTAGGCGGGCCGGGAGTTGAGGATTGTTTGGCGTGGAATTACACGAAGAGTGGGGTGTTCATGGTGAGGTCTGCATATCACTTAAGGATGTCAGTGAAAAGAGCGAGGAACGGACAGCCGGGTCACTCTAGCTCTGTTTAGGGACATAAAGGGTACATGGGATTATGGAGCACAAATGCACCGGGCAAAGCAAAGATTCACATGTGCAGAGTTATCAGAAATGGCGTGGTTGTAGGAGCGGAACTTCATCGCAGTCGGATAAAACCCGACATTTTTTGTGTTGCATGTGGCAGAGAGGAAAGGATTCACCACAGATTCTGGACATGTCAGCATTCATCACAATTCTGGCAGATGATGCAGTCGGAAAGGGAGTTTCGATGGCGATCCACCGAGTCCGAAGAACTCTCAGAGTGCATTAGCGAGCTGGTTGTTGGGGTGGTTCGCGGGGGCAGCCGACGAGGAGAAGGAGGCGATGATACATTCAGTTTATGGTCTATGGCTTGCTCGCAACGGGGCTAGAGATGGCAAGGTGATCGCTTCTCCACATGAGATAATGATGTCCGTGTATGATCATATGCAAGAATGGAGGCAGATTCATGTAGCTAAGACGCGCCAGCCGACCCCCAAGGTGATTGAGAAGTGGAAACCTCCTGAAGATGGTTGGCTCAAGATCAACTCGGATGGAGCAATCTGAAAATATGGGGACAAGGGGGAGGGGGAGGGGTGGAGGTGCGGTCATACGTGATCAAGATGGGGCGTTCCGGGCGGGTTTTTGTCACTTCTTCCCGAACACAGCTGACCCGGAAGCCGTGTAGACCCTTGCATGTAGGCGTGCTATATAGTTGGCAATCGATATAAACGTGGCAAGGGTCCATGTTGAGCTGGATTTCCAAGCACTGGTGAGTATGATTCGCCAAGAGGAGAAGGTTCTGTCTGCTGTTGGTCCCTGGATTCAAGAACTCAAGGACATGCTCAACTCGTTCATAGATTTCAAGGTTTCTTGGGTACGGAGGTCAGCCAACGTCGCTGCGCATAAGCTTGCTAGAGTAGGAGTAGGAGAGGAGAGATGAGAGTTTTGGTTTCAGACTCCTCCTGATTTTATTTTACATGTAATTTCGGATGATATTCCAAACTTTACTTAGTCAATAAAGCAGCGATGGGTTTTACCCCTAAAAAAAAGAAAGCATCCTGAATCGTCCATCAAACTATATTTTGATTTTGCTGCCTTCTCATGCGCCCATGTCACCTTAAATTATTTCGGTCGTTCGATTACCCACAGATGAATCAGATCGGCCTCCGCGTCTCCCACCCCCACCATCCCTCTCTCTGCAAACGAAATGACGCACAAACCCCCCACAACGCGACGGATGCAACAGAAATTTTATAGAAGAACAAGAAACACGATTAAATATTCACACCGGGGGGGGGGGGGGGGTCGAACCCAACTGGCTTGGAACCCAGGACATGGCCCCTACCACTGAGCTAGCGCTCAGTTCTCCACACCAAATCTAATGGACCCAATTAATTTCATGAATTCAAAACTAATCATGTGTACCTAACAAAATTAGCTTCTAAAAATTATGTTACTTTGCAAATCAACTTCTAATAATTTCTCGTTGCATGCTGAAGATGTGATTATTTGATTGATTTTCTCGCAATATTTTCTAAGGACGTATTATATGTTCTGCAATTTTCCTGAGAACAAGGGCTATATTTGGATGTTATAAATAAGTCTTTAGAGTTGTTATGATATTGTAACTTCCTTTTCTTATTAGGCTATAAGATAATTCAAAATGGATCACATCAAGATTAAAGAGTGTGATGCATGAATAGACATGCATTGCATGTACATGACTAGGGACAATAAGAAAAGTCCTACAAAAAAGGGACAATATTTTTTGGGGTACATAGTGATTGTTTAATAGTGACTCATGTAATCAGTAACAGTCTCGTTAATGATTCAATTTAAAATTAATTAAGAGAATTTTCTTCGCATAGAATAGAGAAAAAATGTATCCCGCAAAGCCGAACCCGCATCCCGCCGACCCGCAAAACGCGTTTGCAGTTCACGGAAAAAGTGTTTTGCAGACCGACGCGAACGGCCGCAGAGGCAGACCCCGCAAAGCCGACCCATATCCTATTTTACAGGTCGGCTTTGAGGGGCCTGCCTATGCGCACCGCCTGGCCCGCAAAACGTTAATTTGCACCTCAATTTGCATTTCTTTGCTTTTTCAACCACATTGGATACATAGGACATCACCAAATCTTTGCTAGAATAGCAAGACCAAAGAAAACAAGAACCACAATTATGCATTTTAGAAGATTTCCAACTTCCATAACTGCTCCCACTAGTTGAAGCAATATCTTCTCCATGCACTCATTGTTGATCTGCGGATTCTTAATCTTGCATTCTTCATGCTTCTTCTTTGGTTCTAAAGAAGTAGACGTTGTTTCCCCTCTAGTTGCACATGCATGCGCTTCATTGCCTTCGATTGTACTAAGGAGTGCACGAACATCTATCAGTTTTTTTTCTATCCATAAATCAATGTATTTGCCTTCCCAAAACCAAAATGAGCATCCATCTTCCTACACACATGATGGTGTTCGAAATGAGCTATCGAAATGAGCCGAATGAAAACAGGACGTACCCCGTCATTTTTCGCATTTGAAGAACACCCATCCGGGGTGCTTCGGCGTGCCCAAAATCATCCATAGCACTATCTGCGCACAGTATGAGCGGCATCGGTGAGCCACAGAGCCTCTGCGCGAGGGCCGAGCCCGACGGACGGCCTACCGAAACCATGCTGGCAAACCATCGGCGTTGACGAGAGGACAAACCAGCACCTGCATGTGGTGATGCGCCTTTGCCGGGGCTACGCGAGGTGCTCCCCGTCCATTCCATCGCTTGGCGCAGCCGCCAGTGGGCGGGAAAGCCAAATCCGGCCGCCCGCGATGAAGGGCCGCAGATCCGCAAGTTCCTAGCCCACCGACGTAGGAGGAGGGGGAGGGGTGGCGGAGGGCAACCTTGTGCGTGTGGCGGCCTTTCGGCGTGCTCCCGCCGGCTACTTTCGCCGGAATCTTGGGCGACGGCGGGGCAAGGGGGAGAGGGGAGGTGGTTGGTGGGGAAAATCGCAGGCTGAAATGTCCTCCCCGCCAACCGCTCCCGCTGTATGCAGGGCACCGACGGGCTGGGAGGGGGGGGGGGGGGGGGGGGGAGGGGGGAACCAGCGTATTCGCTAGTTGGGGTAAAAACATTGCCGCGTTTGCGGGGTCTGTTCGGGCGGGATTTTCCGCGCCAACCCGCATTTTGGCGATTATTTTGTGGGTCGGGGCCTTTTGCGGGGTCTGCTAGAGTTGCTCCAAACCTTCTACCCCCTAATTCAACAAAATACTAGGAGCGTCCTCTAAGGAAAGTCTAACGTCACACTATTGCAGATGTATTAATATTCCACTAAATATCTCATTGTCGTATCTATGAGCAATATCTCTGTCTAAGTTATATGTATCGAGTGATCAACCAAGATTTACATCTATCTTTTTTTTCCTTTTTAGTGTAGAGCAGGCCTCTCCAAGTCTTGTTTTATTTTGTTGTTTGGTTTTACTATTCTGTGTTTTGTTTTGGTTGTCACCCTGTTTGGTGGTTTGCACTTTATCCCATGGTGTTTTTCTAATAACAAACAGTGATATGTATTTTGGTGCGTGTTCTATGAAAGTTAGTGACATCTGAGCGATGGGTCGGTTTCCTTGAAAAAAATGAAATGCATGATTTGATTAATCCATGTTGCTTTATGTATCCATAGGTGAAACTTAATGTGCAAGTAAAAAGTCATAATAACAAAACTTAGTTAACAAGATGGATTAACCTTTTTTCGTTAAAAACATGGAGTACAGTGTGTATGTATACTCGTACATACTCCTTTTGTCCATGAATAAGTGTACATATAATTTTTTAGGACAAACTACGAAGAGGAATAAAAAAATGAGTTGCAAAGGTGCAAGCCATCATCTCTCTCCTATTTAATTACCTCACCCCAAATGAGCTAAGTGCACGTAGAAAGTGAGGAGACCATGTGTTGAATGTTATTGGCCTTGATTACCGTGTGATAAAAGAAGCATTTTATTGTACTCTAAAGTGCATTGGAAAGATAGAAGTACACTATTTTGTGGACAAATTTTGTATGCTTTATCTATTAAATACTGAGTTGCAGAGCTTCACCCAACGACAACAATCACCTTGCTATAGGCATAATCATTGTAGGCTTGAATTGGACTTTAATTATGAAAAGTTGGTCAACAACTCCTTGCTAATTTTGTCATTATAGGCATAATCACCTTGCTAATTTTCTCAAGTAAACAACATAAATATATGTGAATCAAGAGTATATCGTGACATGCCATTCTTTATAGTACATATATACTACATAAATAATAAATAATTATTTTTGCAATGGTTTCAGCCCAAGCTTAGAAATAACCACAATTCTTGCGTTTAGCTCGATGGAGAACCAACCCCAATTTGATTTTGAACTCCGTTCGATATCTATATAGGCTGAGTTGCTGACGGCAGAAGATTGCCGCATCCTGGTGTTCCATATGCTCCAGCAACCCAGAATAGTCAATTCCATGAAGAAGAAAGGTTTGTGCAAAGAATCCTTTAATGCAATGATCCATTCAGTAGTGGAAGTGAACACATTTCTGAGACTAAGATTGGGGCATTAGTAAGCCCAGCATGCGTGAGCAAATTGATGGCCAAACAAGAGGTGATCTCTGGTTTCCACAGCTTGATTCACACACATAATGCAAGTGTAATTTGGGAGGAAATATGACTTTCTCTGCAAAACTTACCCAGTGTTTGGATCTGTCATGAAGTAAAACAAAAATAAAATACATTTTGCTTCTTTTGACCGCAAGTTTTCTGGGTCCATGAAAATGCAGGATGCGGCTGAGGAGGATCACATAACCAATGATATGCTCTGGAAATGAAAAAGTTGCATTGCAAGGGGTGTTAGACTGTATTATGCGTAGCCTCTATACATGTGTTTATATCGTATTGTATATTTTGTGTACCCTATACATATGAGATAGCCACAACCGTATTAGGTTGTCGAGCAATTTCTCAAACACTACGTTTTACATGGTATCAGCTTAGATCAATCTGATGTCTTCCACCGCCGCCACCACCGCATCGGCTCTTGCGCCCCCTACTGCTCCACTGCCCTCTGCCTCACCGTTTCTAATGTCTCGGCCGCTGGCCTGGGTTCACTTCAGCCATCCTCCCATGGCCGCGTCCTCCTCAGATCAGCCACCAACGCAGCCGAACGCTGTCGGATTAAGGGATCCGGAAACCCTTGAGAGGTTCGAACTCTGGGGTGCGTGCGGAGATCTCAACCTATCCAGCCTGCCTACTCACATCCTCCTAAGCCTAGCGCAACAAGCTCAAAGAGACAAAGAGGCACAACAGTTTATCCTGGTTCGAGCCACCTTGCGGTGTAATACCCTACTCCAGCGTTTTGGTGGATTGCCTCGAGGGGCTGAGGATGAACTAGTAGAGTGGAAGAACTGGCATCAGGAGGTGAGGTGTTCTTGAGCTCAAGGGAGCTGGTGTGGTGTAAGCTAGTTCGACTTGTCTTGTTCTCTATGGTGGTGGCTAGTCCTATTTATAGTGGCCTTGGTCCTCTTCCCAAATGTTGGCGGGAAGGGATCCCACAACGGCCGGATTTGAAAGGGGACAAGTAGTACAACTTATCCTGACAAAAGTAGTCTTCGCCTGCGAAAAGCCTCTGGTCGTGATGCTGCGGTGGGCTCGTCGATGACCTCCGTCCTGCCGTCCTGGCGGTCTTATTCTTGTTGCACCAGAATGGAATCCTTTGGCTGATTCCTCGGGACTCTGCGCATGTTGATGATGATATAGACCTAGGGTAGGGTCATAGGCCTGACCTATACGCCCTACCCAAAGTCACTACCCTAGAAGCAAAGACACCCAAGACATAGCATGGAGTACCAATTGAAAGCGTCAAGTGCAATCCACTCGACCAGTCACCTCACTCGGGTACCCCTCCCTCTTAATATCATTCGACCATACAAGAAATCACTCGACCTATCGAAGACCAGGAGTCGACCAGAACAACAACGGTCAGGCGTTCACTCCGTAGTCTTTAAGATCATTAATAGCACTTTATGGCTGGCGTTATCAGTAACGCCCCATCTTTATGTACATTGAACTCCTTGTAACGGGGGATGGCTGGGGTCTGGCACACTCTATATAAGCCATCCCCTTCCTCTGGCACAAGGGTTCGCACCCCCTGTAACACATACTCCCATATTCCTGTTGTCGGTGGAAACGACACCTATGGGATCACTGGAATCCCTACTACGGTCGGCGGGCATGAGGTTGTGGAAAGAGCTGGTCTAGGAGCCAGCACAAAGATCGTTTACCCAGGTTCGGGCCGCGAGGATGCGTAATACCCTAGTCCTACTTTGGTGTATATTTTTGTGTTCTTGAGCTAGTCACGATACGCGACGTGTTCAAAAGAGTCGAATCCCCCTCCAGTATGCCTCGGGCCTCCTTTTATAGAAAAAGGGGACGCCACAGTGGCACACAGGAGGTGGAAAGGTGTGTACAGTGGCTGAGCTTATCGCCTGTCATTGCGGGACAAAACACAATAAATGCGCCCCTTAGGTGTCCTCTTGCTTTACCGGGGACGGTAACGAAGCCCGTCCCGTCTGTCGCCGCCTCGCCTTGCTTCGACACGCGTCCTGGCTAACGAGGCGTGTGGCACCATGTAGGCTGGCAGGCTGCTGAGCTGGTGCGGTGGCAGTGTCTTCACAAAGATCTGCATGCCACCACGCAGATGCTTGCTGAGCTGGTCTAGAGGCCGCACGTCGCCACACAGGTGCTTGCCTAGCTGGCTAGGCTGGCAGCTGCATGGGAACGACAGTGAAGTCTTTGCGGGTGTGGGCCTGGCCGTGGCCTTGCTGATGTCCTCGACAAGGGTCTTGCCGGGGTCCCGACAAGGGCCTTGCTGTGGCACCATGGTCGTCCCCGACAAGGATCTTGCCGGAGGTCTCGTGGATTTCCTTGGCAAGGGTCTTGCCGAGGATCGTCATCTTCTGGTCCTCATCTAATCTTGTATGTTCATGATCTTCACGAAGATCTGCATGCCACCATGGAGGTGCCTCCCGAGCCTTGGTTCCAATGTGGTTGATGGCGTTGGAGCCCTTGGGCTCAAGGGTGGCGCGCTCTGCTGTCGTTGGGCAAGTTGCCCCGGCAAGGCTCTTGCCGGGGCTGCGGAGGCTGCGCCCGGCAAGGGTCTTGCCAGGGGAGCCCGCCTCGCCCTCTTGCTCTTTGCGTCTCTGTCTTGGCGTTGCTTTGATTGTCTTGTGGCTTTGGCTTCCCTCGTCTGCCCTGCTAAGTGTGGCCGTGGGCGCGGCTCTGACTGCCCGTGCACAAGTAAAGGGGTACAAAGCAGAGCCCCTACTTTTGTACACCGACAGGAGCCCCTGGGCCTGGGCCGCACATAAGCGCGATGCGTTGTTGGGCTAGGCCCAGAACGGTGTGCGGGCAGGCGGGGCGGATTTTTACCGCGGTAACATTTTCGTCCGCTGCGCTTCCCTACGACCCACGTTGAATGTGCGACATGGAGGGTCTTGCGTGACATGGGGGGCATGCGTGGGGCGCCTGCTGCACGCAGGCGTCATGTCGCAGTAAATGTCGCAGTAAATGCTCATTTACCCTCCGCGCCTTCTCCAATCTCGGAACCGCTGTCCCTATCTGCTTCTTCCTCAAGATCTTGCTTTTGCTCGTTGCCGCTGTGCCCCCATTGCTCTTGATCCTTCGCCTCCTTCCAGCCGCCATGGCACCCAAAACCAGCAAGGTCAAGGGGGCGGCCAAGGATGCCAGGGAGAGGGAGGCACCGGAGAGCGAGGCGGTGGTGCGTCGGGCGCAGTTCGCCTACTTCTCATCGACGGTCCATGCGATCCACCTCAAGGACTTCTTCATGCCCTTGTGGGGGAGGAAGACGACGGGGAACCTTGCCACGCGCATCATCCCTGCCGATTGCTTCAAGGCCGGCCCAAATCGGTACCCCTTTTTGTCGGTTTCTTCTCCTGCGGGCTCTGCCCCCCTTTCTCTGACTTCTTCAACAACGTCATGCACACCTTCGGCTTTCGTCTTTTGGATCTCATGCCGAATGCCGTGGCATGCATGGCTCTCTTTTCCCACCTCTGCGAGGGCTTTGCCGGGGTGCTCCCCAGCATGGTGCTCTTCCGCCACTACTTCTACCCTCGCCTCCAACCAGGGGCGCCATCTCTGGGAGCATCTCCTGGATTCCGAGGGTCCAGGGGAAAGGCACGTACCCAGAAGGTGGCCAGAAGGAGAGGTGGGAGGAGTGGTGGGGCCGGTGGTGCTGGATCAAAGAGAAGAACCCGCCGGAGTTCTGTCGGGTTCGTCATAGCCCGCCGACCCGCCGCGGGGACTGGAGCGACCTTGACGCCAACGATGGGAAGCTATCGATCGCCACCACCAGGATCCATCACCTCACCACAGCCAGGCTCACCCTTGAGATGATCGGGGCAGACTTCATCCGCAGCCGAATCGCCCTGCTGCATAACAAGGGGAGGCCAGCCTGGGAATTCAGGAATGCGGCTGACATCATGAGGCTCCGCCCTGGCCTGAAGCATAACTTCACGTTGATGGGGCACGCCTATTTCTGCCAAAGGCTCTTCCTGCTTGACGTGTACAGCGACGGCAGGGTGGAGAGGACCGACAGGGCCGCAAAGGCCGGCAAGGCCGTTAATTAAGGGGCCCCTGTTTGGGTTGCCAGCAGGAGTGCTTCCGCTGAGTAACAACTCTTGCCAGTCCGCCATCCTTGACATGATGCCGGTCTTCAACGCGCACAGCCTTGACCCGTCCTGGGCCGAGCCCCCGGCACGCGAAGTGCAGGAGTTTTTCGACAACTTGTCGGAGGGCTATGACCACGATGAGCCGCTGCTCATCCAGGACACCACCCAGGCGGAGCTGGACTACATCGCCGCCAGGGTGGCGGAGGTGGAGCTCGCCAGGGAGGCCGGCAGCACTGGCAGCATGGAGGACGAGGCCGGCTCGGCCACGGAGGAGAGGGAGCTCGCCCCGTGGGCGGGGTCTACCGGGGAGGCCAGAGGCGTCGACACCGAGGCCCCCCTTGTTGAGGATGTGGTCGAGGAGTCAACCGAGGAAGAGGCCGAGGCCGACAACCCTTCGACCACAGGGAAAAGGCGTGTCCTATTGCGGGCCAGCTCTGGCAAGCCGGTCAGGCCCGACAGGACTGAATTGTGGCAAGAGGTCCAGGGGGAGTCCATGCGCCTGACGAGGGCCGCGACAGCGAAGAAGGTGAAGGCTGCGGTGGCGAAGAGGAAAAGGACTGCCTCTTCCTTGTCCAAGCGTTGCCGGACTCCATCCCCTTCCCCTCCTCCAGCAGATGTCGACACGGAGGTCGTCTTCGAATTTGGGTCTCTCAGCCCAAGGAGGAAAAGGAAGGTAGCGGAAGAGGAGGTGGAGGACGAGTAAGTATCTTGCCCTTCGTCATCTCCGTCCTTTCAGACCGTGCCGCTTTCCTTAACTTGTTTTCATCTTCGCAGGGACAGGTAGACGTTGGCCCAGAGGGTGGCGAAGAGGTCCAGGGCCTCGACGGACGACTAGCCCCCGGCGGGCGCTTCGCACACGCCTGTGTTGGAGATCAGCCCGAACAGCAGCCCCCGGCGTAGCCCCCGTCTCAGCCCCCAGCGTGCGCTCACTACTCACTCCTCATCAACGTGTGTTGGGGTATGATATCTTGGCACTGACCTTGCCGTGGCTGCAGGAGGAGGACGGCAGCAGGAGGAGCCACCGAGGGCCACCCCCAACACACTGCCCCCATCAACCACGCCGCCCCGAGGGGTGTCCCTGGCAAGGGCGCCGAGTACCGAGCCCATGCGCACAGAGGAGGAGGAGGAGAACTTGGGCGCTGGTGGCCCCGTCCCGGCGACGAACTTTGGTGGGGAGGGGGCCACTTCTTCCCAGCCAAGCACGGTTAAGTTATTCGCTTTTTGTCCCTGTTCTTTCTTCTTCTTTTTGAAACTTGGTCTTGGCCTCGCCTCATTCCCCTTTTCGGTACCCAGATCCTTCCTCGGCGGACCGGGAGGACATCGAGACCGTCATCAAGAAGGTCACCACGGACGCTGAGGCCGAGGCCGACAAGATCGCCGCTGATACGTCCATTTTGCATCATGCTTATATATTGATATTTATTGCATTATGGGCGGTTATTTCACGTTATGTCACAATACTTATGCCTATTCTCTCTTATTTTATAAGGTTTGCATGAAGAGGGAGAATGCCGACATCTGGGATTCTGGGCTGGAAAAGAAGCAAATATTGGAGACCTATTCTGCACAGCTCCAAAAGTCCTGAGACTCCACGAAAGTCATTTTTGGAATTAATAATAATTATTGAGCGGAAGAAGTACCAGAGGGGCCCACACCCTGGCCACGAGGGTGGGGGCGCGCCCTACCCCCCTGGGCACGCCCCCTGCCTCGTGGGACCCCTGGCAGCCCTCCGGTGGCCATCTTCTGCTATACGAAGTCTTTTACCCTAGAAAAAATCATAAGCAAGCTTACGGGACGAAACTCCGCCGCCACGAGGCGGAACCTTGGCGGAACCAATCTAGGGCTCCGGCGGAGCTGTTCTGCCGGGGAAATATCCCTTCGAGAGGGGGAAATCATCACCATCATCATCACCAATGATCTTATCATCAGGAGGGGGTCAATCTCCATCAACATCTTCACCAGCACCATCTCCTCTCAAACCCTAGTTCATCTCTTGTATCCAATTTTTGTACCAAAACCTCAGATTGGTACCTGCGGGTTGCTAGTATTGTTGATTACTCCTTGAGGTTGATGCTACTTGGTTTATTTGGTGGAAGATCATATGTTCAGATCCTTAATGCATATTAATATCCCTCTGATTATGAACATGAATATGCTTTGTGAGTAGTTATGTTTGTTCCTGAGGACATGGGAGAAGTCTTGCTATTAGTAGTCATGTGAATTTGGTATTCGTTCGATATTTTGATGAGATGTATGTTGTCTCTCCTCTATTGGTGTTATGTGAACGTCGACTACATGACACTTCGCCATTATTTGGGCCTAGAGGAAGGAATTGGGAAGTAATAAATAGATGATGGATTGCTAGAGTGACAGAAGCTTAAACCCCAGTTTATGCGTTGCTTCGTAAGGGGCTGACTTGGATCCACTTGTTTCATGCTATGGTTAATCATAAGTGGGATGCTTGTCCAAGAAAGGGCATTACCCAAGCACCGGTCCACCCACATATCAAATTATCAAAGTAACGAACGCGAGTCATGTGAGCGTGATGAAAACTAGCTTGACGATAATTTCCATGTGTCCTCGGGAGCGCTTTTCTCTATATAGTAACTTGTCCAGGATTGTCCTTTGCTACAAAAAGGATTGGGCCACCTTGCTTCACTTTATTTACTTTCCTTGCTTGTTACCCGTTACAAATTACCTTATCACAAAACTACCTATTACCGATAATTTCAGTGCTTGCAGAGAATACCTTACTGAAAATCGCTTGTCATTTTGTTCTGCTCCTCGTTGGGTTCGACACTCTTACTCATCGAAAGGACTATGATCGATCCCCTACACTTGTGGGTCATCAGGACTCTTTTCTGGCGCCGTTGACGGGGAGTGAAGCGCCTTTGGTAAGTGGAACTTGGTAAGGAAACATTTATATAGTGTGCTGAAATTTACTGTCACTTGTTACTATGGAACATTATCCTTTGAGGGGCTTGTTCGGGGTATCTTCACCTCGACCAGTAGAGCAAAGAGTTACTCCTCAACCTACTGAACCTACTAAAAATGTTTACTTTGAAATTCCTTCGGGTATGGTAGAGAAACTGCTAGCTAATCCCTTTACAGGAGATGGAACATTGCATCCTGATTTACACCTAATCTATGTGGATGAAGTTTGTGGATTATTTAAGCTTACAGGTATGCATGATGATGTTGTCAAGAAGAAGGTTTTCCCTTTATCTTTGAAGGTGACATGGTATAGGCTATGTGATGATATGGGATCATGGGACTACAAACGATTGAAATTGGAATTTCACCAGAAGTTTTATCCTATGCATCTTGTTCATCGTGATCGTAATTATATATATAATTTTTGGCCTCACGAAGGAGAAAGCATCGCTCAAGCTTGGGGGAGGCTTAAGTCAATGTTATATTCATGCCCCAATCATGAGCTCTCAAGAGAAATGATCATTCAAAATTTTTATGCTCAGTTTTCTCTCAACAATCGCTCCATGCTCGATACTTCTTCTGCTGGGTCTTTTATGATGAAGACTATTGAATTCAAATGGGATTTATTGGAAAGAATTAAATGCAACTCTGAAGATTGGGATATCGACAAAGGTAAGGAGTCAGGTATAACACATAAGTTTGATTGTGTTAAATCTTTTATGGATACCGATGCTTTTCGTGGATTTATCACTAAATATGGACTTGGCTCTGAGATAGTAACTTCTTTCTGTGAATCATTTGCTACTCATGTTGACCTCCCTAAGGAGAAGTGGTTTAAATATAATCCTCCCAATAAAGTAAAAGTAGTTGCACCTATTACAGTTGAAGAAAAGACTATCACTTATATTGATCCTATTGTTCCTATTACTTATGCTGAGAAACCACCTTTCCCTGTTTGGATAAAGGATCATGCTAAAGCTTCAACTGTGGTTCGTAAGAGTAATACTAGAACATATACACCAGCTGAGAAAATTAAGTTGAACCTAGTATTTCTATGGTTAAAGATCTCTTGGCCGATAATAGTGAAGGGCATGTTATTTACTTCTGTGATGAAGCTGCTAGAATTGCTAGACCGGATAATAAACATAAACATAGACCTGTTGTAGGCATGCCTGTTATTTCTGTTAAAATAGGAGATCATTGTTATCATGGCTTATGTGATATGGGTGCTAGTGCTAGTGCAATACCTCATTCCTTATACAAAGAAATTATGCATGATATTTCACCTACTGAGATAGAAGAAATTGATGTTACAATTAAGCTTGCCAATAGAGATACTATTTCACCAATTGGGATTGTTAGAGATGTTGAAGTCTTGTGTGGAAAAGTTAAATATCCTGCTGACTTTCTTGTTCTTGGTTCCCCACAAGATGACTTTTGTCCCATTATATTTGGTAGATCCTTCTTGAACACTGTTAATGCTAAGATGGATTGCGAAAAGTATGTTGTTACTATTGGCTTAGGGGATATGTCTCATGAGTTTAATTTTGCTAAGTTTCGTAGACAACCCCATGATAAAGAATTGCCTAGTAAAGATGAAATTATTGGTCTTTCTTCTATTGCCGTTCCTCCTAATGATCCTTTAGAACAATATTTGCTAGACCATGAAAATGATATGTTTATGAATGAAAGAAGGGAAATAGATGAAGTATTCTTTAAACAGGGACCTATTTTGAAACACAACTTGCCTGTTGAAATCCTAGGGGATCCTCCTCCACCCAAGGGTGATCCCGTGTTTGAGCTTAAACCATTACCTGATACTATTAAATATGCTTATCTTGATGAAAAGAAGATATATCCTGTTATTATTAGTGCTAACCTTTCAGAGCAGGACGAGGAAAGATTATTGAAAACTCTGAAGAAGCACCGTGCTGTTATTGGATATACTCTTGATGATCTTTAGGGCATTAGTCCCACTCTATGCAGCACAAAATAAAATTGGAGAAGGACGCCAAAGCAGTTATTGATCACCAACGACGGTTAAATCCTAAGATGAAAGAAGTGGTAAGAAAGGAAATATTAAAGCTCCTCGAGGTAGGTATAATTTATCCAGTTGCTGATAGTCAGTGGGTAAGCCCTGTCCATTGTGTCCCTAAGAAGGGAGGTATTACTGTTGTTCCTAATGATAAAGATGAATTGATCCCGCAAAGAATTATTATAGGTTATAGGATGGTAATTGATTTCCGTAAGTTAAATAAAGCTACTAAGAAGGATCATTACCCTCTACCTTTTATTGATCAAATGCTAGAAAGATTATCTAAACATACACATTTTTGCTTTCTAGATGGTTACTCTGGTTTCTCTCAAATACATGTGTCAGTAGAGGATCAAGAAAAGACCACTTTTACTTGCCCTTTCGGTACTTTTTCTTATAGACGTATGCCTTTTGGTTTATGTAATGCACCTGATACCATTCAAAGATGCATGATGGCTATATTGTTTGACTTTTATGAAAAGATTTGAAGTTTTCATGGTTGATTTCTCCGTTTATGGGTCTTCTTTTGATGATTGCTTGAGCAACCTTGATCGAGTTTTGCAGAGATGCGAAGATACTAGTCTCGTCTTGAATTGGGAGAAGTGCCACTTTATGGTTAATGAAGGCATTGTCTTGGGGCATAAAATTTCCGAAAGAGGTATTGAAGTTGATAAAGCTAAAGTTGATGCTATTGAAAAGATGCCATGTACCAAGGACATTAAAGGTATAAGAAGTTTCCTTGGTCATGCCTGTTTTTATAGGAGGTTCATTAAGGACTTGTCAGGACCCCGATCCTATGCCACACCGATCTAGCATGTAACACCTCATATCAGTTTGCGGCCTCACGCACGGTATTCCCACGGGTGTCACCTTACCAGGCCCGGGACCATTTGCGCCTTTGGGCTCACGTATATGATAGTGCCACTAGCATCCATATGACAAAGAACCCGGGCTGACATGGCTAGCCGTAAACTCAAAGTGGAACAAACTTACAGGGACAGGCATACGTGACCCAACAACGAATGTGTCGGTCATCAGTGAGTGAATCCGGGCTGTAGCAACTGGGCTAACAGGACTCCGGAGAATCCGGACTGTAGTAGGCTAGCAGGACTCTGGTAGATACCGCGTGACATTTCCCCGGAGGGATGATAACCCACAACTGTAGGGGATCACAACAGCTTTCGAGGGTGAAGTACAACCCAAATTTATTGATTCGACACAAGGGGAGCCAAAGAATATTCTTGAGTATTAGTAGTTGAGTTGTCAATTCAACTACACCTGGTATCTGCAACAAAGTATTTAGTAGCAAGAGTGGTATGATAGTAATGGTAACAGTAGCAACAGAAAAGGTAAGTATTTTTGGGTTTTTGTAGTAGTTGTAACAGTAGCAACGGAAAAGTAAATAAGCGAAGAACAATATGTGAAAAGCTCGTAGGCAATGCATCAATGATGGATAATTATGCCGGATGCGATTCTTCATGCAATAGTTATAACATAGGGTGATATATAACTAGCTCCAATTCATCAATGTAATGTAGGCATGTATTCCGTAAATAGTCATACGTGCTTATGGAAAAGAACTTGCATGACATCTTTGTCCTACCCTCCCGTTGCAGCGGGGTCCTAGTGGAAACTAAGGGATATTAAGGCCTCCTTTTAATAGATAACCGGACCAAAGCATTAGCACATAGTGAATACATGAACTCCTCAAACTACGGTCATCACCGAGAAGTATCCCGATTATTGTCACTTCGGGGTTGTCGGATCATAACACATAATAGGTGACTATAGACTTGCAAGATAGGATCAAGAGCACACATATATTCATGAAAACATAATAGGTTCAGATCTGAAATCATGGCACTCGGGCCCTAGTGAAAAGCATTAAGCATAGCAAAGTCATAGCAACATCAATCTCAGAACATAGTGGATACTAGGGATCAAACCCTAACAAAACTAACTTGATTACATGGTAAATCTCATCCAACCCATCACCGTCCAGCAAGCCTATGATGGAATTACTCACGCACGGCGGTGAGCATCATGAAATTGGTGATGGAGGATGGTTGATGATGACGACGGCGACGAATCCCCCTCTCTGGAGCCCTGAACGGGCTCCAGATCAGCCCTCTCGAGAGAGATTAGGGCTTGGCGGCGGCTCCATGTCGTGAAACGCGATGAAACTTTCTCCTTGATTTTTTTCTCCCCGAGACGGTATATATGGAGTTGGAGTTGAGGTCGGAGGAGGTCCGGGGGGCCCACGAGATAGGAGGGCGCTCCCCTAGAGGGGGGGGCACCCCCCTGTCTCGTGGACAGCCCATGGGCCCCCTAGCCTTGATTCTTTCGCCAATAATTCTTATTAATTCTGAGAAGTGCCTCCGTGGATTTCCAAGACATTCCGAGAACTTTTCTTTTCTACACATAAAACAACATCATGGTAGTTCTGCTGAAAACAACGTCAGTCCGGATTAGTTTCATTCAAATCATGCAAGTTAGAGTCCAAAACAAGGGCAAAAGTGTTTGGAAAAGTAGATACGTTGGAGACGTATCAACTCCCCCCAGCTTAAACCTTTGCTTGTCCTCAAGCAATTCAGTTGACAAACTGAAAGTGATAAAGAAAAACTTTTACAAACTCTGTTTGCTCTTGTTGTTGTAAACATGAAAAACCAGCATTCAAGTTTTAGCAAATATTATGACCTAACCATACTCACAATAACACATATGTCTCACAATTACTCATATCAATAGCATAATCAGCTAGAGAGTCATAATAATAAAACTCGGATGACAACACTTTCTCAAAATAATCATAACATGATATAACAAAATGGTATCTCGCTAGCCCTTTCTGAGACCGGAAAACATAAATGCAGAGCACCTTTAAAGATCAAGGACTGACTAAACATTGTAATTCATGGTAAAAGAGATCCAGTCAAGTCATACCCAATATGAATCAATAATAATGAATGCAAATGACAGTGTGCTCTCTAGCTGGTGCTTTAATAAGAAGGGTGATGACTCAACATAAAAGTAAATAGATATGACCTTCGCAAAGGGAAGCAGTGATTTGTAGAGGTGCCAGAGCTCGATTTTAAAATAGAGATTGAATAACATTTTGAGCGGCATACTTTCGCTGTCAACACAACACCTATGAGATGGCTGTATCTTCCATACTACATGCATTATAGGCAGTTCCCAAACAGAATGGTAAAGGTTTATACTCCCCCAACCACCAACAAGCATCAATCCATGGCTTGCTTGAAACAACGAGTGCCTCCAACATACAACAGCCCTGGGGGAGTTTTTTTAATTATTTTGATTTGCTTTGACCTTTTTGGATCATTGGACTGGGCATCCCGGTTACCGGCCCTTTCTCGTGAATGAGGAGCAGAGTCCACTCCTCTGAGAATAACACACTCAGCATGGAAGATATAGGCAGCACTAGTTGTAACATGAGCTGCTCGAGCATACAAAACAGAATTTCATTTGAAGATTTGGAGTTTGGCACATACAAATTTACTTGGAACGGCAGGTAGATACCGCTTATAGGAAGGTATAGTGGACTCATATGGAACAACCTTGGGGTTTAAGGAGTTTGGATGCACAAGCAGTATTCCCGCTTAGTACAGGTGAAGACTAGCAAAAGACTGGGAAGCGACCAACTGAGAGAGCGACAACAGTCGTAAGCATGCATTAAAATTAATTCATACGGGATACAAGCATGAGTAGGATATAATCCACCATGAACATAAATATCATGAAGGCTATGTTGATTTGATTCAATTACATGCGTGAACATGTGCCAAGTCGAGTCACTCAATTCATTCAAAGGAGGATACCATCCCATCATATCACATCATAATCATTCTAATAGCATGTTGGCACGCAAGGTAAACCATTATGACTCATAGCTAATCAAGCATGGCACAAGCAACTATAATCTCTAAATGTCCTTGCAAATATGTTTACTTCATAATAGCTGACTCAGGAACGATGAATCATCATATTTACAAAAACAAGAGAGGTTGAGTTCATACCAGCTTTTCTCATCCCAATTAGTCCATCATATATCGTCATTATTGCCTTTCACTCGCACGACCGAATGAAGTGTATAATAGTAAGAGTGTACGTGCATTGGACTAAGCTGGAATCTGCAAGCATTCAACTCAAGAGAGAAGACAAGTAATATGGGCTCTAAATATAAATAATCAATCATGCATATGAGAGCCACTAAGCATTTTCAATATGGTCTTCTCGACCCCCAAAAGAAAGAAAAGAAAATAAAACTATTTACACAGGAAAGCTCCCAACAAGTAAAAGAAGAACAAGAAATCTTTTTGGGTTTTCATTTTAATTTCTACTACAAGCAAGGAAATTAAACTAACTATTTTTTTTGATTTTTCTGAAGGTTTATCAAACACACAAGAAGAAAACTAGAAAAGGAGATTTAAACTAACATGGATAATACAATGAAAGAGTATGAGCACCGACGACTAGTGTGTGAACATGAATGTAAAGTCGGTGAGAAATACGTACTCCCCCAAGCTTAGGCTTTTGTCCTAAGTTGGTTTAATACCAAGGACCACCACTAGTCTCTCCGGTGTAAGGAGAGGTATAATCAGGATAATACTGGCTGGTCATCTCCGGATCCCACTGGACAGATGATGCGTGATAAGGGTCCAGTCCAGGTTCCGGTTCAGGTTCAGGTTCAGGTTCTGGAGTAAAAGCTTGAGCTATATGATTGTTCACCGCCTTCGGTGTAACGAGAAATTTTTCTGCAATCAAATCAAACAACAGAGGCGCAGGCAAAATAATAATCTCAAGGTGTTTCTTATTGAATCTAAGTTTATACAGGAGCATCATATCTTCGTTGTCAACAATAAACTTATGTGCTACCATGCTCTTGTAATGTAGAATGTGAGGAGGCAATATTGTCTCCTTTTCCTCATGGTGCCTAATGGGTATCTGAAAATGTCTAGCAAGACGTGCAACATAGATACCTCCAAATATGGGGCCTTTTGTACGATTCAGGGCTAGCCGTTTAGCAACAACGACACCCATATTAAAACTATTATCTCCAAGCAAGGCATGTTGAAACATGATAATATCAGGAACACTCAAGTTTCCACTATTCCCACGACCAAACAAGAATCTACTAGCGAATATGGCAAAGTAGCATAAAACAGGGAAGTGTATGCTAGAGACTTTTGCTTCGGAACCATTCTTTGGCTCTTCTACAGCAATAATATTAAAAAAGCCAACCACATCTTCACGATGGGGTTCCTCTAATTCTCCCGCATAAGGTATCCTACATACCGCACAAAATTGACATAAAGACATTTCTTTGAACTCGTCATATAAATAAAATGATACAGGAGGCGGTGACTTCTTAGGATAATAATAAAAGTTCTGCACGAAAGTATTGGTGAGTAAGAGATACTGATCGATTCGGTCGTCCATGAAACCGGTGAGGCCTGCGGTCTCGATTAAAGCATAAAATTCTTCATGAATTCCGGCTTCCTTCAAGAAATCCTCACATGGCCATTCACATGACCGTACTTCCGCTAAGCGAAGAAGATTATACTTGGGTTTTTCCTTCTCTTTGTCTTGTTTTTCCTTAGAGCTTTGGCTAGAAGAGACTTTAAAGAACCTCCTTAACATATTCTGAAAAATTCTGAAATTTTAGTAACTTCAAAATAAAAATGCATAAAACTAAACAAGGTTGATAGCAACTACTCCTACAAGTGCCTAGAGCCTATATCATGCATTGGAATTTCTTGGGACCTCAAAAATTTAACATGCAAGCTCAAGAACAGGGTCACCAAGGCAGCAAGGATTTGCAATGAATAAATCACTAGAACAAAAACTAATTGGATCAATGGAGGAGTCACATACCAAGCAACAATCTCCCAAAGCAGTTTTGTGAATGGAGCTTTGAGCTAAGAGATCGAAAATCGCAGTAAAATGAGCTAGAACTCGGGCTTGAGCTGGATGGGGATTTTTTTGGGTAGAAGATGGAGTGTGTGGGTGCTGGCATAAGTGGAGGGGAGTCACCAGGGGCCCACGAGACAGGAGGGCGCGCCCTACAGGGGGGCGCCCTCCTCTCTCGTGGCCTGGTGCTTGGCCCTCCTGCAGTGTTTTCAGTGCCTAAAATCCTCAAATATTCCAGAAAAAATCATACTAAATTTGCATGGCATTTGGAGCACTTTTATTTTCGGAATATTTTTTATTGCACAGATAAATCAGAAAACAGACAGATAATACTATTTTTTTCTTTATTTATCTAAATAACAGAAAGTGAAAAGAGCGTACAGAAGGTTGTGGCTTCTAGTTTCATCCATCTCATGATTATCAAAATGAATCCACTAACAAGGTTGATCAAGTCTTGTTAATAAACTCATTCCGAATAACACGGAACCGGAGAAATTTCGAATAACACTAAGTTACCTCAACGGGGATATGAAAATCCCCAACAATAAGAATATCATACTTTTTCTTGACAGTAGGGAGAGGAAATTCAAAACCTCCAAAAATGATAGTTGGAACTTTTTCAATAGAATTGATGCTATGAACTTGAGATTGTTTCCTCGGAAAGTGTACCGTATGCTCATTACCATTAACATGAAAAGTGACATTGCCTTTGTTGCAATCAATAACATCCCCTACAGTATTAAGAAAAGGTCTACCAAGGATAATAGACATACTATCGTCCTCGGGAATATCAAGAATAACAAAGTCCGTTAAAATAGTGACATTTGCAACCACAACAGGCACATCCTCACAAATACCGACATGTATAGCAGTTGATTTATCAGCCATTTGCAAAGATATTTCAGTAGGTGTCAACTTATTGAATTCAAGTCTACGATATAAAGAGAGAGGCATAACACTAACACCGGCTCCAAGATCACATAAAGCAGTTCTAACATAATTTCTTTTAATGGAGCATGGTATAGTTGGTACACCTGGATCTCCAAGTTTCTTTGGTATTCCACCCTTAAAAGTGTAATTAGCAAGCATGGTGAAAATTTCAACTTCCGGTATCTTTCTTTTATTTGTGATGATATCCTTCGTATACTTAGCATAAGGATTTACTTTAAGCATATCAGTTAAGCGCATACGTAAGAAAATAGGTCTAATCATTTCAGCAAAGCGCTCAAAATCCTCATCATCCTTTGACTTGGATGGTTTAGGAGGAAAGGGCATGGGTTTCTGAACCCATGGTTCTCTTTCTTTACCGTGCTTCCTAGAAACAAAATCTCTCTTATCATAAGGTTGATTCTTTGATTGTGGGTTATCAAGATCAACAACAGGTTCAATCTCTACATCATTATCTTTGCTAGGTTGAGCATCAACATGAACATTATCATTAACATTATTACTGGTTCATGTTCATCACCTGATTGTGTTTCAGCATCAGAAATAGAAATATCATTGGGATTCTCAGGTGTTTCTACATTAGGTTCAATAGAAGTTTGCAAAGTCCTATCATTCTTATTTTTCTTCTTCTTATAAGAACTAGGAACATCTAGATTATTACTCTGAGAATCTTGTTCAATTCTTTTAGGGTGGCGTTCAGGATACAAAGGTTCCTGAGTCATTCTACTAGTTCTAGTAGCCACTCCAACAACAAAGTCATTTTTATTATTCAATTCATCAAGCAAATCGTTTTGAGCTTTGAGTACTTGCTCAGCTTGAGTAGCAACCATAGAAGCATATTTGCTAATGCGGTGAAGTTCATCTTTAACTCTAGCCAGATTATCACCTACGCGTCCTATCTCGAAAGCATTATTCTTTAACTCTCTACCAACATAAGCATTGAAACTTTCTTGTCTAGCCATAAAGTCATCAAATTCATCTAAGCATGGGCTATGAAATTTAGTAGAGGGTATTTCAACTTTATCATATCTATAGAGAGAATTTACCTTTACTACCCGTGTCGGGTTATCAAGACAATGTGGTTCTTCAGGCGGTATATTCAGACCATGTATTTCTTCAATAGGAGGTAAATTCTTAACATCTCCAGCTTTAATACCTTTTTCTTTCATTGATTTCTTTGCCTCTTGCATATCTTCAGGACTGAGAAATAAAACACCTCTCTTCTTCGGAGTGGGTTTAGGAATAGGCTCAGGAGATGGCTCAATTGGTTCAGGAATTACTTTAGGAATTGGCTCTGGAAGAGTCCAATTATTTTCATTAGTCAACATATTATTCAATAGTATTTCAGCTTCGTCGACTGTTCTTTCCCTGAAAACACAACCAGCACAACTATGCAAGTGGTCCTTGGAAGCATCGGTTAGTCCATTATAAAAGATATCAAGTATTTCATTTTTCTTAAGATGATGATCAGGCAAAGCATAAAGCAACCGGAGAAGCCTCCCCCAAGCTTGTGGGAGACTCTCTTCTTTGGTTTGCACAAAATTATATATTTCCCGCAAGGCAGCTTGTTTTATGAGCAGGGAAATATTTAGCAGAGAAGTAATAAATCATATCCTGGGGACTACGCACACAACCAGGAGCAAGAGAATTATACCAAGTCTTAGCATCACCCTTTAATGAGAACGGAAATATCTTAAGGATATATAAATAGCGAGACTTCTCATCATGAGTAAATAGGGTGGCTATATCATTTAGCTTGGTAAGATGTGCCACAACAGTTTCAAATTCAAGGCCATAAAAAGGATCAGATTCAGCTAAAGTAATAATATCAAGATCAACAGAGAATTCATAATCCTTATCAGTAACACAGATAGGTGAAGTAGCAAAAGTAGGATCGGGTTTCATTCTAGCATTAAGAGACTGCTGCTTCCATTTAGCTAATAATTTCTTAAGATCATATCTATCATTGCAAGCAAGAATAGCTTCAACAGCTTCTTTGTTCATAACATAACCCTTAGGAACAACAGGTAATACATAATCATTGGGGAAACGTTCATCATCACTATCATTAATAACAGGTTCTTCAACATTTTCATTCCCCCTAACTCTAGCAAGTTGTTCATCAAGAAATTCTCCTAATGGCAAATAGTATCACGCACAGAAGTAGTTTCATCATAAGTATCATGCAAAGCAGAAGTGGCATCATCGATAACATGCGACATATCAGAATTCATAGCAGTAGCACGTTTAGGTGTCGCAAGCTTACTAATAATGGAAGGAGAATCTAGTGCAGAGCTAGATGGCAGTTCCTTACCTCCCCTCGTAGTTGAGGGAAAAATCTTGGTCTTAGCGTCTTTCAAGTTCTTCATAGTGATCAACAGATATAAATCCCAAGTGACTCAGAGAATAGAGCTATGCTCCCCGACAACGGCGCCAGAAATTAGTCTTGATAACCCACAAGTGTAGGGGATCGCAATAGCTTTCAAGGGTGAAGTACAACCCAAATTTATTGATTCAACATAAGGGGAGCCAAAGAATATTCTTGAGTATTAGCTGTTGAGTTGTCAATTCAACCACACCTGGATAACTTAATATCTGTAGCAAAGTATTTAGTAGAAAGAGTGGTATGATAGTAATGGTAACAGTAGCAACAGAAAAGGTAAATGTTTTTGGGTTTTTGTAGTAGTTGTAACAGTAGCAACGGAAAAGTAAATAAGCGAAGAACAATATGTGAAAAGCTCGTCGGCAATGGATCAGTGATGGATAATTATGCTGGATGCGATTCTTCATGCAATAGTTATAACATAAGGTGATATAGAACTAGCTCCAATTCATCAATGTAATGTAGGCATGTATTCCGTAAATAGTCATACGTGCTTATGGAAAAGAACTTGCATGGCATCTTTTGTCCTACCCTCCCGTGGCAGCGGGGTCCTAGTGGAAACTAAGGGATATTAAGGCCTCCTAATAGAGAACCAGACCAAAGCATTAACACATAGTGAATACATGAACTCCTCAAACTACGGTCATCACCGAGAAGTATCCCGATTATTGTCACTTCGGGGTTGTCGGATCATAGCACACAATAGGTGACTATAGACTTGCAAGATAGGATCAAGAACACACATATATCCATGAAAACATAATAGGTTCAGATCTGAAATCATGGCACTCGGGCCCTAGTGGCAAGCATTAAGCATAGCAAAGTCATAGCAACATCAATCTCAGAAGATAGTGGATACTAGGGATCAAACCCTAACAAAACTAACTTGATTACATGGTAAATCTCATCCAACCCATCACCGTCCAGCAAGCCTACGATGGAATTACTCACGCACGGCGGTGAGCATCATGAAATTGGTGATGGAGGATGGTTGATGATGACGACGGCGATGAATCCCCCTCTCCGGAGCCCCGAACGGACTCCAGATCAGCCCCCTCGAGAGAGATTAGGGCTTGGCGGCGGCTCCGTGTCATGAAACGCGATGAAACTTTCTCCTTGATTTTTTTCTCCCCGAGACGGTATATATGGAGTTGGAGTTGAGGTCGGAGGAGGTCCGGGGGGCCCACGAGATAGGAGGGCGCACCCCTGGGGGGGGGGGGGCGCCCCCTGTCTCATGGATAGCCCGTGGGCCCCCTGGCCTTGATTCTTTCGCCAAAAATTCTTATTAATTCTAAAAAGTGCCTCCGTGGATTTCCAGGACATTCCGAGAACTTTTCTTTTCTACACATAAAACAACATCATGGTAGTTCTGCTGAAAACAGCGTTAGTCCGGGTTAGTTTCATTCAAATCATGCAAGTTAGAGTCCAAAACAAGGGCAAAAGTGTTTGGAAAAGTAGATACGTTGGAGACGTATCAAGGGACAGACACATGAACGAAGAAGGACACATGCCGGCCAGCCTAAGTGTTCCGAAGCAGTAGCAAGCTACCAGGCTCAGTGGAAGCACTAGGAGACATTTCCCGGTTAGAGAGGCTACCAAGGATAAACAAGTAGATAGTCAGATCCCGCACATACCAAGCAATTCAAATCATACACACAATATGCTCGATATGTGCAAATACAACATGGCATCACAACATAACTCTATGACTCAAAATATTTATTCAATAGGCTCCGAGGAGCGAGATATTACAAACATGGGTCTCATGACCCAACATTCAGAGCATACAAGTCAAAGCACATGCAGAAGCTTATCATGTCTGGGTACAAACATCTACAAATGAAAAAGGCTTAGAAGCCTGACTATCTACCAGATCTTGCCGAGGGCACATGATCGTAGCTGAGGTAACAAGCTAAACATCAAAGTGCATGCGGAACTACTAGTGAGACGGAAGTCTCTCTGCAAAAACATAAAAATAGGCAAACGTGAGTACAAATGTACCCAACAAGACTTACATCAGAACTAACTACATATGCATCAGTATCAACAAAGGGGGTGGTGGAGTTTAACTGCAGCAAGCCAGCTTTGACTCGATGGCTATCCTGAACTACGACTGCAAATAACTCTTTTGAGGTGCCGCACACAAGTCCACATATTCACCATATCAATACACCACTATGGATCCGCTCCCATCTCCCTACAAGAACGCCATCCATAGCACTCACGCTTATCTTGCGTATTTTAGAGTATCCACTTACACTTGTCTATGAACTGTATAGGCGACCCAGAGGTCCTTTACCGTGGACGCAACTATTCGAATAGATGATGTTAACCCTGCAGGGGTGTACTTTTTCACACACGCTCTCACCACTTACCGCAGTTTACATGACATGTACTCGGCAACCTTCAAGCGGAAGCCCAACGAGGGTGTCGGCCACGGCCTACCTAAACACCTAAGTCTCTAGTCCAGGTTTATCGCCTATTCAGGTTCCATCCGCAGGGACTCCGACCGAGGTTTCCACATACGACCCGAATGATGTGTGCAGGGTTCCCGCGACACCAAACGGGCGCCCGGTACACCATGCCACGTGCCTGCCGCATCACAACCCACCCATCGGGTCAGCGCTGCGCACGGCCTCCAGCATACTATGAACACCAGAAACTACTTGCAACTCCTAGACAGAGGACAAGGGTGATTAAGAAGCCGAGAGGGTCCATTGGTTTCGGGCCCAATGCGTGATAGTAACTGTTTCATGGATCACAAACACAAACTCAGTTCGTGAGGACGGATTCAATGAGACAGCCCACCATGTACTCCTACATGACCTCTCACCGCTACCTTTACCAAATCGTGTTCACACACTTAGCTGACATAGTAGGACATGTACATCACTATTCCAATTCATCCCCGATGAATTAGACCTGACGCAACTCTAAGCATAGCAGGCATGACAATCAAGCATGAATGAGTAGGCACATCAGGGCTCAAACAACTCCTACTCATGCTAGTGGGTTTCATCTATTTACGGTGGCAATGATAGGTCGTGCAGAGGAAAGGGGTTCAACTACCGCATCAAGTAACAGATGAATCATTGTTGTCCTAATGCAGTAAAAGAGAGCAGGAGCGAGAGAGTGGGATTGTATCGGAATGAACAAAGGGGGTTTTGCTTGCCTGGCACTTCTGAAGATAGTATAGCTCTTCATCGGTGTCATTGATCACATCGTCGGAACCACGTCTATCGAGAGGGGGCAAGTTCCGGCAACAGAGAAGGAAACACAATTAATGCAATGCACAATATGATGGATGATCATGACATGGCAATATGAGTATGTTGGCCTAATGCAACTACAACCAGATGGGTTTGAGTTATTTTGAACCCAAGGTTCAAGTTCAAACTCAAACTATGAATTTATAAAGTGCAGTATCATGTTTTGATATAAACAGCAGGTTTAAGTTGCTTTATCATGCATGAAACTAGCGTGGATGGATAGATTGGATTTTTCTGATCATTTTTCATATATAACTTGTTTCATTTGGAGCTACGGTTGAAATTATATGATTTTTTAGAAGTTTAAGCCTTTTTCTGGATTTTCTGATTAAATAGAATTAAACTAATTCCAGAAAAGGATTTACTGCGTCATCCTGACGTTAGTGTGACATCAGTAGGTCAACTGAGTCGGTCCAGGTCAAACCTGACCAGTGGGGTCCACTGGTCAGTGGCTGGGGCTGGTTAGTGTCTGGGGCTGGTTAGTGTCGCTGACATGTGGGCCCGGTCAACAGCCACATCAGCTTGGTCAAAGCTGATGCGTGGGTCCTGTTGGGTTATAACTAATCTAAGCAGAAATAAAACTGGAGTTAATTAGGGCGTGGGGCCCATGTGTCATTGGCTCAGGGGGTTGTTTAGTGGGGTGATTAGCCGCTAATCACGCGGCCACGTCGGATGCACCGGCGATTAAACGACGGCGACCACGACTCGCGGCGGCGATGCTCGGGATCGAGCTGTAGGCCATGGTTTCGAGCACGGTTTGGTCCTGTGAGACGTTGGTGCTCGTCCGCATCCAACAGAGCCATCAGCTCGCACTGGGGTGGACCGTAGTGACGGGGGCGATGGCAAGCGCGGCGGCCGGAGCTCGGGCAAGCTCGGCAACGACGCTACGGTGCATGGGGGAACTAGCTGACAGTGGTGTTGGGTTTCTGGGAACTTTCTGAGCACGTAGCGGTGCTTGGATGTGACGGAAACGACCTCTGGCCACGGCGGCTTGATGTCCGGCGGCAGTGAGCTCACGGCTCCGGCGACTAGCGCGGTAGAGGGAGGAAACGACGGCAGGCTAGGGGGGGGGGGGAAGAGCAGGAGCTCACAGCGCGTCGGGCGAGGGTCTCAGCGAGCTCGGGGAAGGCTGACAGTGGCGAATCAAGCGGCGGGGATCGCTGGCACCAAGGTTGAAGAAGACATCCGGGATGACGACGCGGTGCTTCCCCGGTTGCTTGGCTCGGGGTGGATGAAGAGGGCGACAATGTGGAGCTCGGGAACACGGAGAGGGAGCGAGGGAGTGGCTGTGGGCATGGTGGTGCTCATTGGCGGCAGCGGCACAATTCGGTGAGGTGGGGAGAAGGCGAGGGAGGAAGAACCAGAGGAGGGGGAGAGCTCCAGGGAGAGAGGGGAGAAGTGTAGGGTCGTGCTCATCCCCTGGGCCTGTCGCATTGACTGGGGAAGCAGGCAGGGAGGAGGTGGCATCGGCGTGCGTGCATCCATCACGCAACTACTTCGGGGCGAGGGGGAGGAAGACGACACAGAGGAGGAGGTGGGTTGGGCCGGCCAGGTCAGATGGGCCGCCAGGTGGACTAGAGTGCCAGGTAAGTGCCCATGTGAGCCTCTCTCTCTTTTATTTCTGTTTTCTATTTTCTATAATTGTTTTTGGCTTCAATAAAAATGCCAGAGCATTTCCAAAAATCATGCAACTAACTGTGGCCACTATTTGGAATATTTCCAACAGCAAACATTCCAGTTTATGATTATTTGGGCATCTAAAATATTTAATAGCATTTAAATGCCCAAATGCAAATACTATATGATTTAATTCAGTGACCCTCTATTGTCCTAGAAAAGTGTGCACCATTTTTGTCAAAGGTTCTAGACCAGGGCAAAGATGATGAACATTTTAGGAGGGCATTTTGGGTTTAGTGAAAATGATTTTATTTGGACCCTAATTGAATTTCATTTGCTGCTAGAGTTTATCAGCCCCCATTTCGAAGTTTCATAAAGTTTAGACATGATGCATGGAGGCTAATGCAAGAACATGCAAGGCCTGAACTGGAGCTGTGACATGACTTCTCTAAAATTTCTAGGCCTCTGACTAATTTATTGCAAAAATATATTCCTTTTGTCTTTGATGATGATTGTGTAGAAGCATTTGAAGTACTTAAGAAAGCTATGATTTCTGCACCTATTGTTCAGCCACCTGATTGGAATTTACCCTTTGAAATTATGTGTGATTGTGACAACCTGGTTTTTGCCCCTCTTCTTTGCCTGATTCTCAGTTGATTTGAATTTGAATTTTTGGAGTTTTGAATCTTTTCATATGGACTTAACCACTTGGGTGTTGGAAATATGCCCTAGAGGCAATAATAAAAGGATTATTATTATATTTCCTTGTTCATGATAATTGTCTTTTATTCATGCTATAATTGTATTATCCGGAAATCGTAATACACGTGTGAATACATAGACCACAATACGTCCCTAGTAAGCCTCTAGTTGACTAGCTCGTTGGTCAACAGATAGTCATGGTTTCCTGACTATGGACATTAGATGTCATTGACAATGGGATCACATCATTAGGAGAATGATGTGATGGACAAGACCCAATCCTAAGCATGGCACAAGATCGTGTAGTTCATTTTGCTAGAGCTTTTCCAATGTCAAGTATCTCTTCCTTAGACCATGAGATCGTGTAACTCCCAGATACCGTAGGAGTGCTTTGGGCGTACCAAATGTCACAACGTAACTGGGTGACTATAAAGGTGCACTACAGGTATATCCGAAAGTGTCAGTTGGGTTGACACGGATCGAGACTGGGATTTGTCACTCCATATAACGGAGAGGTATCACTGGGCCCATTCGGTAGTGCATCATCATAATGAGCTCAAAGTGACCAAGTGTCTGGTCACGGGATCATGCATTACGGTACGAGTAAAGTGACTTGCCGGTAACGAGATTGAACTAGGTATTGGGATACCGACGATCGAATCTCGGGCAAGTAACATACCGTCTGACAAAGGGAATAGTATACGGGGTTGCTTGAATCCTCGACATCGTGGTTCATCCGATGAGATCATCGAGGAGTATGTGGGAGCCAACATGGGTATCCAGATCCCGTTGTTGGTTATTGACCAGAGAGCTGTCTCGGTCATGTCTGCATGTCTCCCGAACCCGTAGGGTCTACACACTTAAGGTTCGGTGACGCTAGGGTTGTATGAATATGAGTATGCAGCAAACCGAATGTTGTTCAGAGTCCCGGATGAGATCCCGGACGTCACGAGGAGTTCCAGAATGGTCCGGAGGTAAAGAATTATATATAGGAAGTGCTGTTTCGGCCATCGGGAAAGTTTCGGGGTCACCCGGTATTGTACCGGGACCACCGGAAGGGTCCCGGGGGTCCACCGGGTGGGGCCACCTATCCCGAAGGGCCCCGTGGGCTGAAGTGGGAGGGGAACCAGCCCCTAGTGGGGTGGTGCGCCCCCCCTTGGGCACCCCTCCGCGCCTAGGGTTGGAAACCCTAGGTGGGGGGGGGGGGGCGCCCCACTTGCCTTGGGGGGCACTCCACCCCCTGGCCGCCGCACCCTTGGGAGATTAGATCTCCCAGGGCCGGCGCCCCCCCTGGGGGCCTATATAAAGGAGGGCAAGGGGGGAGGGCAGCCGCACCCTGTGTCTTGGCGCCTCCCTCCCGTGCTACACCTCGTCCTCCTCCCGCAGCAGCTTGGCGAAGCCCTGCCGGAGTTCTGCTGCATCCACCACCACGCCATTGTGCTGCTGGATCATCATCAACCTCTCCTCCCCCCTTGCTGGATCAAGAAGGAGGAGACGTCATCCGCTCCGTACGTGTGTTAAACGCGGAGGTGCTGTCCGTTCGGCACTTGGTCATCGGTGATTCGGATCACGACGAGTACGACTCCATCATCACCGTTCTCTTGAACGCTTCCGCACGCGATCTACAAAGTGGTATGTAGATGCAATCTCTCTCCCATGACTCATTGCTTAGATGAACTCATAGATGGATCTTGGTGAAACCCTAGGAAATTTTTTAATTTTCTGCAACGTTCCCTAACAGTGGCATCATGAGCTAGGTCTATGCGTAGTTCTCTATTGCACGAGTAGAACACAATTTTGTTGTGGGCGTAGATCTTGTCAACTTGCTTGCCGCTACTAGTCTTTTCTTGCTTCAGCGGTATTGTGGGATGAAGCGGCCCGGACCGACCTTACACGTACGCTTACGTGAGACAGGTTCCACTGACTGACATGCACTAGTTGCATAAGGTGGCTAGCGGGTGTCTGTCTCTCCTACTTTAGTTGGAGCGGATTAGATGAAAAGGGTCCTTATGAAGGGTAAATAGAAGTTAAAAAAATCACGTTGTGGTTATTCGTAGGTAAGAAAATGTTCTTGCTAGAACCCAATTGCAGCCACATAAAAAACGCAACAACAATTAGAGGACGTCTAACTTGTTTTTGCAGCAATTGTCATGTGATGTGATATGGCCAGAAGTTGTGATGAATGATGAATGATATATTGTGATGTATGAGATCATGTTCTTGTAATAGGAATCACGACTTGCATGTCGATGAGTATGACAACCGGCAGGAGCCATAGGAGTTGTCTTTATTTTTGTATGACCTGCGTGTCATTGAAGAACGCCATGTAAATTACTTTACTTTATTGCTAAACGCGTTAGCAATAGAAGTACAAGTAGTCGTTGGCGTGACAACTTCATGAAGACACGATGATGGAGATCATGATGATGGAGATCATGGTGTCATGCCGGTGACGAAGATGATCATGGAGCCCCGAAGATGGAGATCGAAGGAGCTATATGATATTGGCCATATCATGTCACTATTATATAATTGCATGTGATGTTTATTATGTTTTATGCATCTTGTTTACTTAGAACAGCAGTAGTAAATAAGATGATCCCTTATAATAATTTCAAGAAAGTGTTCCCCCCTAACTGTGCGCCGTTGCTAAAGTTCGTCGTTTCGAAGCACCACGTGATGATCGGGTGTGATAGATCTTTACGTTCACATACAACGGGTGTAAGACAGTTTTACACATGCAGAAACACTTAGGGTTAACTTGACGAGCCTAGCATGTATAGACATGGCCTCGGAACACAAGAGACCGAAAGGTCGAACATGAGTTGTATGGAAGATATGATCAACATGGAGATGTTCACCGATGATGACTAGTTCGTCTCACGTGATGATCGGACACGGCCTAGTCGACTCGGATCGTGTAACACTTAGATGACTGGAGGGATGTCAATCTGAGTGGGAGTTCATTAAATAATTTGATTAGATGAACTTAATTATCATGAACTTAGTCTAAGGTCTTTGCAAAATATGTCTTGTAGATCAAATGGCCAACGCTCATGTCAACATGAACTTCAACGCGTTCCTAGAGAAAACCAAGCTGAAACATGATGGCAGCAACTATTCGGACTGGGTCCGGAACCTGAGGATCATCCTCATAGCAGCCAAGAAAGATTATATCCTAGATGCACCGCTAGGTGAAGCACCCATCCCAGAGAACCAAGCGTTATGAACACTTGGCAATCACGTGCTGATGATTACTCCCTCGTTCAGTGCGGCATGCTTTACAGCTTAGAACCGGGGCTCCCAAAGCGTTTTGAGAGACACAGAGCATAGGAGATGTTCGAGGAGCTGAAAATGGTTTTTCAAGCTCATGCCCGGGTCGAGAGATATGAAGTCTCCGACAAGTTCTATAGTTGTAAGATGGAGGAAAACAGTTCTGTCAGTGAGCACATACTCAAAATGTCTGGGTTGCACAACCGCCTGTCCCAGCTGGAGATCAACCTCCCGGACAAGGCGGTCATTGACAGAATCCTTCAGTCGCTCCCACCAAACTACAAGAGCTTTGTGCTGAACTACAATATGCAGGGGACTGTGAAGACCATTCCTGAAGTATTTTCAATGCTGAAGTCAGCAGAGGTTGAAATCAAGAAAGAACATCAAGTGTTGATGGTCAATAAGACCACTAAGTTCAAGAAGGGCAAGGGTAAGAAGAACTTCAAGAAGGACGACAAAGATGTTGCTGCGCCCGGTAAGCCAGTTGCCGGGAAGAAGTCAAAGAATGGACCCAAGCCTGAGACTGACTGTTTTTATTGCAAAGGGAAGGGTCACTGGAAGCGGAACTGCCCCAAATACTTAGCGGACAAGAAGGCCGGCAACACCAAAGGTATATGTGATATCCATGTAATTGATGTGTACCTTACCAGTACTCGTAGTAACTCCTGGGTATTTGATACCGGTGCCGTTGCTCATATTTGTAACTCACAGCAGGAGCTGCGGAATAAGCGGAGACTGGCGAAGGACGAGGTGACGATGCGCATCGGGAATGGTTCCAAGGTCGATGTGATCGCCGTCGGCACGCTACCTCTACATTTACCTACGGGATTAGTTTTAAACCTCAATAATTGTTATTTAGTGCCAAGTTTGAGCATGAACATTGTATCTGGATCTCGTTTGATGCGAGATGGCTACTCATTTAAATCCAAGAATAATGGTTGTTCTATTTATATGAGAGATATGTTTTATGGTCATGCCCCGATGGTCAATGGTTTATTCTTAATGAATCTCAAACGTAATGCTACACATATTCATAGTGTGAATACCAAAAGATGTAAAGTTGATAACGATAGTCCCACATACTTGTGGCACTGCCGCCTTGGTCACATTGGTGTCAAGCGCATGAAGAAGCTCCATGCTGATGGACTTTTAGAGTCTCTCGATTATGAATCATTTGACACATGCGAACCATGCCTCATGGGCAAAATGACCAAGACTCCGTTCTCCGGAACTATGGAGCAACCAACTTATTGGAAATCATACATACTGATGTGTGCGGTCCAATGAGCGTTGAGGCTCGCGGAGGATATCGTTATGTTCTCACTCTCACTGATGACTTGAGTAGATATGGGTATGTCTACTTGATGAAACACAAGTCTGAGACCTTTGAAAAGTTCAAGGAATTTCAGAATGAAGTAGAGAATCAACGTGACGGAAAGATAAAATTCTTACGATCGGATCGTGGAGGAGAATATTTAAGTCACGAATTTGGTATACACTTAAGAAAATGTGGAATCGTTTCACAACTCACGTCGCTTGGAACACCTCAGCGTAACGGTCTGTCCGAACGTCGTAATCGCACTCTATTGGATATGGTGCGATCTATGATGTCTCTTATCGATTTACCACTATCATTTTGGGGATACGCCCTAGAGACAGCTACATTCACTTTAAATAGGGCACCGTCTAAATCCGTTGAGACGACACCGTATGAATTATGGTTTGGGAAGAAACCTAAGCTGTCATTTCTAAAAGTTTGGGAATGAGATGCTTATGTCAAGAAACTTCAACCTGAAAAGCTCGAACCCAAATCGATAAAATGCGTCTTCATAGGATACCCCAAGGAAACCATTGGGTATACCTTCTACTTAAGATCCGAGGGCAAGATCTTTGTTGCCAAGAACGGATCCTTTCTGGAAAAAGAGTTTCTCTCCAAAGGGGTAAGTGGGAGGAAAGTAGAACTCGATGAAGTACTACCTCTTGAACCGGAAAGTAGTGCAGCTCAGGAAAATGTTCCTGTGGTGCCTACACCGACTGGATAGGAAATTAATGATGATGATCAAGGTACTTCGGATCAAGTTGCTACTGAACTTTGTAGGTCCACAAGGACACATTCCACACCAGAGTGGTATGGCAACCCTGTCTTGGAAATCATGTTGTTAGACAATGGTGAACCTTCGAACTATGAAGAAGCGATGGCGGGCCCAGATTCCAACAAATGGCTAGAAGCCATGCAATCCGAGATAGAATCCATGTATGAAAACAAAGTATGGACTTTGACTGACTTGCCCGATGATCGGCGAGCGATAGAAAACAAATGGATCTTTAAGAAGAAGACGGACGCGGATGGTAATGTCACCATCTATAAAGCTCGACTTGTTGCTAAGGGTTATCGGCAAGTTCAAGGGATTGACTACGATGAGACTTTCTCTCCCGTAGCGAAGCTTAAGTCCGTCCGAATCATGTTAGCAATTGTCGCATACTATGATTATGAGATATGGCAGATGGACGTCAAAACGGCATTCCTTAACGGTTATCTTAAGGAAGAGCTGTATATGATGCAGCCGGAAGGTTTTGTCGATCCTAAGAATGCTAACAAAGTATGCAAGCTCTAGCGATCCATTTATGAGCTGGTGCAAGCATCTCGGAGTTGGAACATTCGCTTTGATGAGATGATCAAAGCGTTTGGGTTTATGCAGACTTATGGAGAAGCCTGCGTTTACAAGAAAGTGAGTGGGAGCTCTGTAGCATTTCTCATATTATATGTAGATGACATACTATTGATGGGAAATGATATAGAATTCTTGGACATCATTAAGGCCTACTTGAATAAGTGTTTTTCAATGAAGGACCTTGGAGAAGCTGCTTACATATTAGGCATCAAGATCTATAGGGATAGATCGAGATGCCTCATAGGTCTTTCACAAAGCACATACCTTGATAAAATTTTGAAGAAGTTCAAAATGGATCAGTCCAAGAAAGGGTTGTTGCCTGTATTACAAGGTGTGAGATTGAGCTCGGCTCAATGCCCGACCACGGCAAAAGATAAAGAAGAGATGAGTGTCATCCCCTAAGCCTCAGCCATAGGATCTATTATGTATGCCATGCTGTGTACCAGACCTGATGTAAACCTAGCCGTAGGTTTGGTAGGTAGGTACCAAAGTAATCCCGGCAAGGAACACTGGACAGCGGTCAAGAATATCCTGAAGTACCTGAAAAGGACAAAGGACATGTTTCTCGTTTATGGAGGTGACGAAGAGCTCGTCGTAAAGGGTTACATCGACGCTAGCTTCGACACAGATCTGGATGACTCTAAGTCACAAACCGGATACGTGTATATGTTGAATGGTGGGGCAGTAAGCTAGTTCATGTGCTGCCTCCGAGGCTGCCATGTATTCCGGTACGAGTAAAGTGACTTGCCGGTAACGAGATTGAACGAGGTATTGGGATACCGACGATCGAATCTCGGGCAAGTAACATACCGGTTGACAAAGGGAATAGTATACGGGGTTCCTTGAATCCTCGACATCGTGGTTCATCCGATGAGATCATCGAGGAGTATGTGGGAGCCAACATGGGTATCCAGATCCCGCTGTTGGTTATTGACCGGAGAGCTGTCTCGGTCATGTCTGAATGTCTCCCGAACCCGTAGGGTCTACACACTTAAGGTTCGGTGACGCTAGGGTTGTATCAATATGAGTATGCAGCAAACCGAATGTTGTTCGGAGTCCCGGATGAGATTCCGGACATCACGAGGAGTTCCGGAATGGTCCGGAGGTAAAGAATTATATATAGGAAGTGCTGTTTCGGCCATCGGGAAAGTTTCGGGGTTACCCGGTATTGTACCGGGACCACCGGAAGGGTCCGGGGGGTCCACCGGGTGGGGCCACCTATCCCGGAGGGCCCCGTGGGCTGAAGTGGGAGGGGAACCAGCCCCTAGTGGGCTGGTGCGCCCCCCTTGGGCCCCCCTCTGCGCCTAGGGTTGGAAACCCTAGGTGGGGGGGGGGGGGGCGCCCCACTTGCCTTGGGGCGCACTCCACCCCCCTGGCCGCCGCCCCCCTTGTGAGATTAGATCTCCCAGGGCCGGCGCCCCCTCTGGGGGCCTATATAAAGGAGGGAAAGGGGGGAGGGCAGCCGCACCCTGTGTCTTGGCGCCTCCCTCCCCTGCTACACCTCATCCTCCTCCCGCAGCAGCTTGGCTAAGCCCTACCGGAGTTCTGCTGCATCCACCACCACGCCGTTGTGCTGCTGGATCATCATCAACCTCTCCTTCCCCCTTGCTGGATCAACAAGGAGGAGACGTCATCCGCTCCGTACGTGTGTTGAACGCGGAGGTGCTGTCCGTTCGGCACTTGGTCATTGGTGATTTGGATCACGGCGAGTACGACTCCATCATCACCGTTCTCTTGAATGCTTCCGCACGCGATCTACAAAGTGGTATGTAGATGCAATCTCTCTCCCATGACTCGTTGCTTAGATGAACTTATAGATGGATCTTGGTGAAACCGTAGGAAATTTTTTAATTTTCTGCAACGTTCCCCAACATTGGGTACCCCTTGACTTTCAGCCAAGTGCTTGATCTACCTCTCTAATCATCACTCCATCTCTGGTTCATCTCACAATATCATTTGAAATATTTTTCTTTAATGAAAAATATTCATTTCCCCCTCCTAAACCCTAGCTAGCTCAATGTGCTCCAAAGCAACCCCAATTTTTCTTGTCCATAAAATTCTGAGAAAAATCCCAATTATTTTATGAACCCCAGGTCACCTTTCTGAGCAAAAATATTTCATCACTTTTTGGAATATTTTGGCTACAGAAAATATTTTCTTTTCTGGATAGAAATGGTAGTTTCTAAAGCAACTACCATTTTACTTGCTCCATTGTAGCTGTTTTTTCTTGTGCATCATCACCTTAGTAGATGATTGCTAGCCTCCAAAGCCCAGCCCTCAACTCCCCGTGGTTTGGCCACAATAAACTCTCAAAGTTACTGTCCAGAAAGTTAATGTGCTTGTCGTCTTCCTCTCGCCCCTCTGCTCGTCCCCGTTCGCCAACAGTCCCCATGTGAGCTATGTCTTCTTCTCCCCCTCTCACTGACGCTGTTCGTCACCGGGTGCCGCGGACAGGTGTCCACCGGCGAAGCCCGAAACCCCCCTTGCCGCTCGGCAATAAATAAGGCCATCCCCAGCCTCCTCGAGCACCATCCACCTCTCCCACACACTTCACGAGCGCATAGAAAGCCGTAGCCCGGTCGGGCAGGCCGAATGCCGCCGTCCCCGAGCTCAAGCTCGCAGGCGATCCCCTCGAGTCGTCTCCGTAGCTCCAGCCCTTCCCAGGCCAGGGCAACCCTTCCAGGGCCTCCGCCACTCTCAGGTGGTGCCATTCCGCCCGGTTGGAACCCCTAGAGTCGCCTCTAGTCGCCGTCGTCTTCGTCTCCGGCAACCGCTGCTCTCTGCCTCCACTGGAGAGGCTGATTCCAGCGCTGTCCGACCACCCCTAGCCATTCTATGGGTACGGGCAGGTGCACCTCCGTCTCCTCTCTCGATCCCTCCCTCTCGTTTTGGCCAAGGAGCCCTCGCCGCCGGCGTGCGCTTCGGCGAAGCCTCGCCGCTCTCTGTTTCCCTATCCCCCTCCACCTCACCTGACTAGTGGGGCCCGCTAGTCAGCCACTCCATACACGCACGAAGCGGTACGAGTGATGGCCCCCCGGGGCTTTACGCCTTCGACGTCACCCCCTTCAGTCTGTTTATTTTAATTCAAATTTTAATTAAATCTAGAGAACTTCAAACGGCCAAAACTTTTTATCCATAAGTCCAAATGAATTGATTCTTTTTTGCATTGTGTTCTTTGTCCAAAAATCTAGCAGCTCACCAAAGATGGGATTTTTTCCCTGATGCTAGAGTTTCTGGTGAATTTCAGAAGGTTTCTTGATGATTTCTTTTTGTGTTTTTAAATATTTTCAGAAGGCCAGGCTTGTCTTGAGGATCACCAGGAGGCTTGTGAACCTCATCTGCACTAAGGCACGCCACAACATTTTCATGGTGCCATTACAGTATTTGTGATTTTCTACTTGAACAAATGATCATCCATGCATTTTAATTATTATTATGTTAATTATATTCTGTTAGATGCTTGTTAAAGTAAATGTGCTTGAATTACAAAAAGTTTGAAGTGAACTTAGTTAGTAAACCAACAAGGATCTAGTTTTTGGGTGATGAATGGATAATATGGTTATGGATATAAATAATTAGTGGAGTTATTTTCTTGCGTAAGTAAAAATGATAAAATTTGCTAAAAAAGATTTTATTTGAAGTGAAGTTTGATCTTAACCAGAGAAGTATCATGAGTTGTTATGCTTAGTGTGGATATAGTTGACTCAGTCATTTCCATTGATATGTGATGCATATGGTAGTGCTGCATGTCATGGCATTATGACACTGGTTATTTTCATTTTAAGTTGAACCTGATAATAACTCAATTTGAATACATTGTTGACCAGGTCATGGTGCCGTTGAATCGAGTTTTTCCGTGTGAAACCACATTTACCGGTATGGGATGGCCTTTATTCATTCCGTTGTCATGCCTCTGGTCGGTGCCTCCAACTAGGGAAGGTTATGGGCGTGCTGTACCCTGGCCCGGTAAGCAGACATAACCTTGTGTGACAGTTGTTGAGTTTATGGTACCGGGTCCCCGTGCGGGATCGTTTATGTTTGTCCACGATGGTGGTCGTTGTGTCTTTGGTAGACACGGGGCCACCCAGGACTAGCCCGATGGGGAGTGAGTCGGAGTGGCTGGGGTCATGGCAATGGAGGGGTTTCGTCGGAATGCCATTGGTCCACCCGAATGGGAGTCCGAGGCCATGGGTTCTGTGGTGTGGTTACAGTGTGGTACCTCTGCAGAGTGTATTAATCTATCGATAGCCAAGTCCACAGTTAAGTACACGCTCGAAAGTAGGTCACACCATGGGTCAACAGTTAATAAACCTTGCACACTAAGTTATGAATCTTGCACTGTTGTTGGTGGTGGGAAGGCCATCATGTTGATTTGGACCAGATGTTGGTCGTGGTTGTGATCGCCGAAAGGATCACTGTTTGAGACCAAATATTGGTCATGGTTGTGATCGCCGTAAGGATCATGGTTTGAGGCCAAACATTGGTCATGGTTATGGTCGCCGTAAGGATCACGGTTTGAGGCCAAACATTGGTCGTGGTTGTTGTCGCTGTGAGGATCACGAGATGTCTCTAGGATGGCACATTTGTGATCCCAGAGCGATCACGTTTGGTAAGCAAGTCCGAGGGACTTTTATCACAAGAGCATGGTCACAACATGTTGGTATATTGTTGCATTATTATGAATTGGTTAATTGTCATGATATTGTTTGTCATTATGTTTATGCTTGTTGTGAGCTTGCAAGTACATTCAATGTACTGACCTGGCGTGTCATGCCAGATTTCAGGAAAGTACCATTGGAAAGGAGTGCTGTCCGAGTCTAGATCGTGTCCACATCGATGTCCCTGTGCTATGGAGTTCCGCTACGACGTTGTTCTGCTGCCGTGTAGTTGTCGTGATCGAGGCCCCGTTATGTTCACTAAATAATGTACATATTGTTCAGCTGCACCGTGTGTGCTGCTTGGCCTCGCCAACTATTGTAATGTAAACTCTGTTCCGCTAGCATCAATAAATCAGTTGTTTTCTGTACCAAGATGTTGTGTGTTGCCAGAAGACAAGGTCTCTGGGCTGGCAATGCATGATAAACCAGTTGCTCTGAGCCGGGGTGCCACCAAAGCTTGGTATTAGAGTCGCGCTGACTGTAGGCCTCGCTAGAGTACAATGTGTTAACCGGACACTAGATACGAGTTGTAGTTGAGTGCCGGTAACATTTGTAGCTGGTTGTTGCATTGCACTTGTTTTAATTTTTATGCTAACCTGCTAATGGTTGTGAGTGTAGATGGCTCCGGTGCCGTATCCATGCCAGTTGCAGCTGATGCCGTACACGTCGCCACATCTCCTTCGTAACATGCAGCGTCGGCTGTACCCCCTCAGTGACGACCCAGCCTATCGTGTGTATCGGGAGCGTCTAGCTGACTCAGTATATGAGTATCACACAGTGGTTACTGCGCGCACCAGTTCCGATTCCAGCACTTACACTCATACCTCTCGGAGCAGTTACGCTTCTACCGCCTCTCAGGCTGTCCAGTTTGCTGCATTCGAGGTCCTTGTTGAGCTTTGCTACAACGAGGTCCGGATGCAGAACCACCCAGGTTTCTACTACTATCCTTCTCTGCACGACAATGGTCGTGTCCTTTCCCTATCATTGATCCGGAGTCTGATAGTGTTGCTAGCCACATTTCTCGTTATATCACTGCTAGCTATCTTATGATCCACGAGCTGGCTCGAGAGCTGACTCGTGCCCGTACTGCTTTGCCCTCTACTAGATCTGTCATTGTTCCATCATCTATGGGATTTACTCCTTATATTCCAGCCAGTTCTAGTTCCCCTGTTTCACCGGTTAATCCTCCGAGTAGCTCGGGCACCGCGACTGTGAGTCCGCTTAGTGCTCCTGCTGAGTGGGTTTCACTTCTTGCCACTCCTGTAGCCCCAATGCTTCACCCTACACCGAGGAAGCCACGAGATAGGGGGGCACGCCCACCCCCTGGGCGTGCCCTCCACCCTTGTGGGCCCCTCGAGGCTCCCCCGACCGACTTCTTTCGCCTATATATTCCCATATACCCTAAAACCATCAAAACAGAAGATAGATCGGGAGTTCCGCCACTGTAAGCCTCTGTAGCCACCAAAAACCTCTCGGGAGCCCGTTCCGGCACCCTGCCAGAGGGGGGATCCCTCACCGTTGGCCATCTTCATCATCTCGGCGCTCTCCATGATGAGGAGGGAGTAGTTCACCCTCGGGGCTGAGGGTACCAGTAGCTATGTGTTTGATCTCTCTCTGTCTATCTCTCTCTCTCTCTTGTGTTCTCTCTATGGCATGATCTTGATGTATCCCGAGCTTTGCTATTATAGTTGGATCTTATGATGTTTCTCCCCCTCTACTCTCTTGTGATGAATTGAGTTTTCCCTTTGAAGTTATCTTATCGGATTGAGTCTTTAAGGATTTGAGAACACTTGATGTATGTCTTGCCGTGCTTATCTGTGGTGACAATGGGATATCACGTGATCCACTTGATGTATGTTTTGGTGTTCAACTTGCGGGTTCCGCCCATGAACCTATGCATAGGGGTTGGCACACGTTTTTGTCTTGACTCTCCAGTACAAACTTTGGGGCACTCTTTGAAGTACTTTTGTGTTGGTTGAATAGATGAATCTAAGATTGTGTGATGCATATCATATAATCATGCCCACAGATACTTGAGGTGACAATGGAGTATCTAGGTGACATTAGGGTTTTGATTGATTTGTGTCTTAAGGTTTTATTCTAGTACGAACTCTATGATAGATCGAACGGAAAGAATAGCTTCATGTTATTTTACTACGGACTCTTGAATAGATATAACAGAAAGGATAACTTTGAGGTGGTTTCATACCCTACCATAATCTCTTTGTTTGTTTTCCGCTATTAGTGGCTTTGGAGTGACTCTTTGTTGCATGTTGAGGGATAGTTATATGATCCAATTATGTTATTATTGTTGAGAGAACTTGCACTAGTGAAAGTATGAACCTTAGGCCTTGTTTCCTACCATTGTAATACCGTTTACGCTCACTTTTATCATTAGTTACCTTGCTGTTTTTATAATTTCAGATTACAAATACCTTTATCTACTATCCATATTGCACTTGTATCACCATCTCTTCGCCGAACTAGTGCACCTATACAATTTACCATTGTATTGGGTGTGTTGGGGACACAAGAGACTCTTTGTTATTTGGTTGGAGGGTTGCTTGAGAGAGACCATCTTCATCATACGCCTCCCACGGATTGATAAACCTTAGGTCATCCACTTGAGGGAAATTTGCTACTGTCCTACAAATCTCTGCACTTGGGGGCCCAACAACGTCTACAAGGAGAAGGTTGCGTAGTAGACATCACTCAGCTCAACCTGGTCATAGTTGATGCTGGCCTTGCTAATATTTTGGAAGTTACCACCACACTTGAGGAAGAGATCTGCAAGGACCAGCCAGATGTCACCGATCTGCAGAAACGTGCCAAGCATATGGTAGCAAGTTAGACTTCCGATTACTCGCGGGATCAGTTCGGTACCCTCCGATTCCGGGGAAGGATTTGTGTGCCCAATCAAGCAGATTTAAAGTAGAAGATCCTGTCAGAAGCACACGAATCCTCGTATTCAATACACCCTGGAGGTACGAAAATATATGAAGACCTTCGACAAAGATTCTGGTTGGATGGAATGAAGAAAGACATTGCCTATTTCGTGGCCTGTTACAACATATGAAACAAAGTGAAGGCAAAGCATCAAAAGCCAGCCGGACTTCTCCAACCGCTGTCAGTGTCACAATGGAAATGGGATGATGTCTGTATGGATTTCATCACAGGACTACCTAAGACTCGACGGGGCAATGATGAAATCTGGGTCATAGTGGACACATTAGCCAAGGTAGCCCACTTTATCCCAATCAGAACCACATATTGAGCATATGAACTTGCACAGCTATATGTATCCAGAATAGTCAGTCTGCATGGAGTACCCCGAACCATCACTTCTGACCGAGGTTCACTTTTTACCTCCTCTTTTTAGTCCCGTCTCCAACAAGCCTTGGGGACAACATTGAAATACGGTACCACTTATCATTCCCAGACAGATGGACAGACAGAGCGGGTAAAACAAATACTCGAAGATATGCTGCGAGCCTGTGCTTTGGCCCAAGGACCTAAATGGGAAGACTGTTTGCCCTATGCCGAGTTCTCTTATAACAATAGCTTCCAGACCAGTTTAAAGATGTCACCATATGAGGCTTTGTATGGCTGTAAGTGCCGCACTCCTTTAAATTGGTCTCAAACTGGAGATAGCGGTATTTTCGGAACGAATCTCATGCTGGAAGCCGAGAAGCAAGTCAAGGAAATCAGAGATAGATTGCAGTTGGCCAAATCTCGACAGAAGAGTTATTATGATGCAAAGCACCGACAGATCAGTTTTGAACCCGGAGAACACGTATACCTTCGAGTCACACCTATGAAAGGGGTCAAGAGATTTCAGACTCGTGGAAAGTTGGGACCCATATTTGTTGGTCCATTTCCCGTTATGTCACGAGTGGGTACTGTTGCATATCAGTTGGAACTATCCCCTGAATTGTCAGACGTGCACAACGTGTTTCATGTCTGTCAGGACCCCAACTCAATGCCACACTGATCTAACATGTAACACCTCATATCACTTTGCGGCCTCACGCACAGTATTCCCACGGGTTTCGCCTTACCTTGCCCGGGACCGTTTGCGCCTTTTGGCACACGTATATGATAGTGTCGCTAGCATCCATATGACAAGGACCCCGGACTGACATGTCTAATCGTGAACCCAAAGTGGCACTAACTTACAAGGACAGGCATACATGACCCAGCAACGAACGTGTCGGTAAGCAGCGAATGAATCCGGGCTGTAGCACTGGGCTAGCAGGACTCTAGTAAACTGGGCTGTAGCGGGCTAACAGGACTCCGGTAGTCATCGCGTGACATTTACCCGTAGGGACAGACACAGGAACAAAGAAGGACACATGCCGACCAGCCTAAGTGTTCCGGAGCAGTAGCAAGCTACCAGGGCTTAGTGGAAGCACTAGGAGACATTTCCTGGTAAGAGAGGCTACCAAGGATAAACAACTAGATAGTCAGATCCCACACATACCAAGCATTTCAATCATACACACAATATGCTCGATATGTGCAAATACAACATGGCATCACAACATGACTCTACAACTCAAGCACTTTATTTAAAGGCTCAGAGAGCCATACATATCATACACACAAGTACGGGTCACATGACCCAGCATTCAAGTCATACAAACATACAAGCCAACAACAGAAGTAACATGTCTGAGTACAGTCAACTAGAAAATAAAAGAGGCTTGAAAAAGCCTGAGTATACTACATTGTCCATCGTGAGCTCAGGATCACCACCTCGGCTTCAGCCTACTCGTCGACATCGACGTCTATGAAGAACCCATCTGAAGGGGTTGCAGCGTCTTCTGTAAAACGTAAATTGAGCAAACATGAGCACAAAGGTACTCAGCAAGACTTACATCAGATCCTACATACATGCACATTATCAAGAAGGGATGGTGCAGTTATTGCAGCAAGCTAGCTTTGACTCTTGGCTAAGCTATCCTATGAGACACCAACTTGAAATTGTTTTGTGCACTCGAGTCCACTACATACCACTTTAATACACTACCGAGGACCCACCTCCGTCATCCTACGGAAGGGCCATCCTCGGCACTCACACTTATCTTGAGGCTTTTAGTAGTATCCATTTACTTGTCTATGAACTGTATAGGCAACCAAGTAGTCCTTTACCACGGACGCGACTATTCGAATAGATGATGTTAACCCTGCAGGGGTGTACTTCTTCATACATGTTTCCACCACTTAGCGTCTGCACATGACATGTGCTCGACAGACTTCAAGCGAAAGCCTATGTGGGTGTAGACCACGACCTACCTAAACACCTAAGTCTCTAGTCCAGGTTTATCGCCTATTCAGGTTCCATCCGCAGGGAGTCCGGCCGAGGTTTCCACATACGGCCCCGAACGATGTGTGCAGGGTTCCCGAGATACCAAACGGGCATCTGGTACACCGTGCCACGTACCTACCGCATCACAACCCACCCCGAGGGTCAGCGCTGCCCACGGCCTCTAGTAAGCTACAAACAACAAAACTACTTGCAACTCCTGGACAGAGGACTAGGGTGGATAAGAAGTCAAGCGAGTCAATTAAGGATCCCAATGTATGGTAGTAGCTGATTTTTAAATCACACATACAGATCTCAGTGCTTAAGGACGGTTCCAATGAAACAACCCACCATGTACTCCTACATGGCCTCTCATCGATACCTTTACCAAATCGTGTTCAACACATCACTCTCATTACCGACATGATCATTTCACTCTAGCCCATCACCCAGATGAACCAGACCTGACTCGACTCTAAGCATAGCAGGCATAGCAAGGTAGGAAACACATACACATGGCTCAATCAACTCCTACACATGCTAGTGGGTTTCATCTAGTTACTGTGGCAATGACAGGTCATGCAGAGGAAATGGGTTCAACTACCATAGCACACAACAGTTTGAAACGCGTTGTCTTAAATGCAGTAAAAGAGAGCAGAGGCGAGAACATGGGATTGTATCGATATGATCAATTGGTTGGTTGCTTGCCTTGCGGGTCCGTGGACTGGTAATGCTCCTCGTTTGGATACTCGCGATACTCTTCGGGGGCAGAACCTGCCGCAGAGAGCATTGATATACAATCATTACCAAACAATGTGCAACAATATGATGCATGCATGAGACATGGCAAAATGAGTGTATTGGGCTAATGCAACTAAGACCAGATGGGTTTGAACCATTTTGAATCAAATATTCAAGTTCCAAGCTCATATATGGCCTTTAATAGTGCTTTATCATGTTCTGCACTAAACAGTAGGTTCACTTGCTAAAACATCCATGAAACCAGTACAGATGGATAGATTGGATTTTTCCTGATCATTTTTCATATATAACACTTTGCATTTGGAGCTACAGATTAATTTCTATGAAATTTTGAAGTTTGTAGCATTTTCTGGAATTTCCTGTATAAGAATAAATCCAGTAAAAGAGTTATTGCATCAGCACTATGTCAGGGTGACGTCAGTAGTCACGGGGCGGTCCATGTCAAACCTGCCCAGTGGGTCCCGCGTGTTAGTGTCATTAGATTAACTAATTTTAGTTAGTCCTAATCCTAGGTTAATTAGCAGGGCGGGCCCCACTTGTCATTGACCCAGGGGGGTCAAACTGGGGTCAACCCGGGTCAAACTCGCCGGAGTTGACCCGGGGCTCGTCGTCGGCAAGGCCAGGGATGACAGAGAGGTGTGGGTTTCCTCCTTCGGTGACCAAAAGGGCGGCGGAGGGCATCTATGTGAAGCTGGGGATGAGCCGCATCCAGTGGTGGCGGTGGCTGGGCTCGGGGTGGCCGGAAACGACGCCGACGACGAGCTTGGCGACTGCCGGAGCTCGGGCGAGCCCGGGCTCGTCGCTAGGAGGCACGGCGATGTGTGTGGAGTGGTGCTATGGTCTCCTGGGGATGCGGTGAGGCTAACGGGCAGGGTGGCAAGGCCATTGCGTGGCCGGAGTCTCGTCGGCGACGAGCTCGGCGGCGGCGCGTGCGGTTGAGCTTCGTGCGGTCGCTACGGTACACGAGAAGGCAAACGGAGAGGGGGAGGACGTAGCAGGGCTCATGGCGGTTGCAGGGGAGGTAACGACGAGCTCGGAGGTGGTCAAACGGCGATGAGGCGACGAGGGGGATCTCCGGCGACGGTCGGTGAAGACGGGGTCGATGTAGGCGGTGCAGAGCGTGCGAGCGCTCGGGGCTCGGCTGGCTCGGTGAAGCGGACGACGGCGGAGCTCGTGGACACAGCGGGGTGGTGCAAGGACGACGGTGGGCATGACTTCACGATAGTGCGGGCGCCGCTGCGTCGGCCATGGCGAGGAGAGGGCGAGAGAGAAAGAGCGGAGGGGGGAGGGGGGGGGGCGAATGAGGTGTCCAGGTGCTCGGGGAGGCGCCGAGGAGGCCCTTCGAGGCGTCGCGCTGGCGCGGGCGATGCAGGCAGGCAGGGAGGTGGCGTGGCGAGCTCGGCGGCGTCGCGGTGTCCCTCCGCTGCATACTGGCAGAGGTGGGTGGTGACTGGCACGGGCCAGGTGGGCCGGCCCAGTGTAGGTAAGTGGCCTCTGGCCTTTCTCTCTCTCTCTCTTTTTCATTTTAATTGTTTTTTTATTTTTCTTTAACTGTTTGACTTTATTAAAAATAGCTAGGCATTTCCAAAAATCCTGAAAATAATTAGGGGCTTTGTTTAGAATATTTCCAACAGCCCACACTTATTTCTAGAATTATTTGAGCATTTAAAATATTTATATTATTTAAATGCCCAAACTCAAATAGATTATGATTTAATCCAGTGACCTTATGTGTCCTAGAAAAATGTGAACCAATTTTGGCAGAGGTTATAACCCAAGACAAAAATGACGGACATTTTGGAAGGGCATTTCAGGTTCATTGAAAATGATTTTAGTAAACCCTAGTTGGTTTGGGGGGAGGTGCTGGGGGTTCCATCATCCCCATTTCAAGTTTCGGATCAAAGATAAACATGATGCAACACTCTAATGCATGAACTAGCTAGGGGGTGACAACTCACCCCCACTCAGAAAAATCTCGTCCCGAGATTTAGGATCCTCCGGAAAGAAGGCGGGATACTCGAGTCCAAGACGATCCTCTCTTTCCCAAGTCGCTTCTTTCTCAGAATGGTGCGACCATTGAACCTTGAGAAGCTTGATATTATGGCATTGAGTGGTACACTCGGCTTGATCGAGGATACGAACGGGGTATTCTCGGTACGTGAGATTATCTTGAAGATCAAGCGTTTCGTGGTCCACTCCACGGATAGGATCCGAGAAGCAACACCTGAGTTGACAAACGTGGAAGACATCGTGGACTCTGGAGGGATTCAGAGGTAGGTCCAGTTGGTAGGCAACTTCTCCTCGTTTGGCAAGAATGCGAATGGGTCCAATGTAGCGAGGAGCCAATTTGCCTTTGATACTGAAGCGATGGGTTCCCTTCAGAGGGGTAACCCGAAGGTAAGCCTTCTCGTCAACTTCAAAAGTCATAGCCTTATGTTTTCGGTCATATTGGCTCTTTTAACGTGATTGGGCTGTTTTCAATTTTTCACGAACGGTGCGAACTTGCTCTTCTACTTCCTGGATCATATCCAGGCCAAAAAAAATTGTCTTTCCCCGGTTTCTGACCAGTTAAGAGGCATTCGACACCTTCGTCCATAGAGAACTTCAAAAAGGGCTTTACCCAAGCTAGATTGATAGTTGTTGTTATAAGCAAATTCGGCAAATGGAAGGCATTTCTCGCAATCCATTCCGAATGAGATAACAGAAGCTCGAAGCATGTCTTCTAGAATCTGGTTGACGCGTTCTACTTGACCACTTGATTGAGGGTGAAAGGCGGTGCTAAAGGAAAGGCGGGTTCCCATAGCATTTTGGAAACTTTCCCCAAATCGAGAGGTGAAGAGACTTCCTCGATCCGAGTGGGAAACCATGGAGAGATACTATTCGAGAGATGTACAAATCTGCTAGCTGACTAGCGGTTATACTCTCATGAACAGGCAAGAAATGGGCAACTTTGGAAAGACGATCGACAACGGCGAAGATAGCATTATTCCCTCTCTTGGTCGTGGGAAAACCGGTGATGAAATCCATACCAATTTTGTCCCATTTCCATTCAGGAATAGCTAAAGGTTGAAGGGTGCCAGCAGGCCGTTGATGCTCTGCTTTTACACGACGACAGACGTTGCAATTAGCAACAAATTGAGCAATGTCTCTCTTCATCCTAGTCCACAAGAACCTCTGGCGTAGATCCTGATACATCTTGGTACTACCGGGATGAATGGTGAGAGGAGATTCATGAGCTTCCTTAAGGATCAACTGCCGTAGTTGCCGCTTCTTGGGAACTACTAAGCGGTTTCCGAAGTACACGGCACCTTGATCATTCATGGAGAAACATGTAGCAACTCCGTTAGCAATGTTCTCCTTGATCCGAGATATCCCCTTGTCATACCGCTGAGCGGTTATGATATGATCCGTAAGGGTAGGTTTCGCCACCAAGGTGTAAAGGAATCCTTGAGGAACGATGTGAAGGTTAAGCTTCCGAAAAACCTCATGGAGAAGCGGTTGAATTTTTTGTAACATCAGATTGTTACAATAAGATTTACGACTTAGTGCATCAGCCATGACATTGGCTTTTCCTGGGGTGTAAGTTATCCCTAAGTCGAAATCTGTGATCAACTCGACCCAACATCTTTGCCTGAGATTCAAATCTAGATGGGTGAATATATACTTCAGACTTTGGTGATCGGTGAAGATTTCGCAACGATTACCGAGAAGGTAATGCCGCTAGGTTTTGAGTGCATGGACTACAGCTGCAAGCTCTAGATCATGTGTAGGATAATTTTCCTCATGTGGGTGCAATTGCCGTGAAGCATAAGCAATTACGTGACGGTCTTGCATGAGAATGGAACCTAGTCCTTGTCGCGAGGCGTCACAATAGATAACAAAGTCCTTGGAGAAATCTGGTGGTACCAGTACTGGAGCAGATGTCAGGCGTATTTTCAATTCCTGAAAACTGTGCTCGCACTGTGGGGTCCACTTGAACTTTTTATCTTTCTTGAGGAGTTCAGTTAGAGGTTTAGCAACTTTGGAGAAGTTCTCGACAAAGCGGCAACAATAGCTCGCTAAGCCAAGGAAACTCCGAACTTGCTTAACCGATTCAGGTGGAGTCCAATTAAGAATGGCTTGAACTCGCTCGGGATTGACAGCAATACCCTTACTAGAGATTACATGGCCTAGATAGGTCACTTCTGGCAACCAAAATTCACATTTAGAAAATTTGGCATAAAGGCGATGCTCTCGAAGTTTCATCAACACTAGCCTTAGATGCTCAGCATGTTCTTTCTCATTCTTGGAGTAGATGAGTATATCATCGAGGTAAACCACGATGAATTTATCCAAGTACTCCATGAATATTGAGTTCATTAACCGAGAGAAGGTGGCTGGGGTGTTGGTTAAACCGAAGGACATGACGTGTACTCGTATTGGCCATAACGAGTAACAAAGGCCGTTTTGGGAATGTCCCCGTTCTTGATTTTGATTTGATGGTAGCCCAACCTGAAATCCATCTTAGAGAAGACTGAGGATCCAGCGAGCTGATCATACAGTTCATTGATCCTGGGGAGCGGATACTTGTTCTTTATGGTCACCAGGTTAACGGGTCGATAATCTACAACCATCCGATCCGTACCATCCTTCTTCTTGACGAAGAGGATGGGATAAGCCCATGGAGATGAATTAGGACGCATGAAACCCTTTTTCAAGGACTCATCAAGTTGTTTCTTAGGCTCGGCTAGTTCTAGTGGTGCCATCTTATAGGGTCTCCTAGAGATTGGGATAGTTCCTGGAATAAGATCTATCATGAACTCGACATCTCGATCAGGTGGAACACCTGGCAATTCTTCTGGAAAGACATCCAGAAAGTCACGGACTACCGGAACGTCTTCGAGGTTTGGCAAAGGACTGGCATTAAGAGAATATAGTTGTCGCTTTGCTATTCGGGTTAACACATTGACTACCTCTCCCGATGGGTGTGTAAGTTGAACAGTCCTAGAGAAGCAATCAATCTTGGCATGATGGGCTGACATCCAGTCCATACTGTTTGACTTTATTAAAAATAGCTAGGCATTTCCAAAAATCCTGAAAATAATTAGGGGCTTTGTTTAGAATATTTTCAACAGCCCACACTTATTTCTAGAATTATTTGAGTATTTCAAATATTTTATATTATTTAAATGCCCAACTCAAATAGATAATGATTTAATCCAATGACCTTATGTGTCCTAGAAAAATGTGAACCAATTTTGGCAGAGGTTCTAACCCAAGACAAAAATGATGGACATTTTGGAAGGGAATTTCAGGTTCATTGAAAATGATTTTGGTAAACCCTAGTTGGTTTCAGGGGATGTGCTGCGGGTTCTATCATCCCCATTTCAAGTTTCTGATGAAAGATAAACATGATGCAACACTCTAATGCATGAACTAGCTAGGGTGTGCCAATGTCTCACAGTTGAGGCGATGCATATCGCCGCCTGCGAAAAAGACTGATATGACTGAAATGGAGCTGGCAAAGGATTTAACATACGAAGAGAGGCCGGTTAGAATTTTGGATCAGATGGAAAGAGTCACATGTAGTAAAGCAAGGAAGTTTTACAAAGTCCAATGGGAGCATCACACAGAGTCAGAATCAACGGGGGAACGGGAAGAATTTCTAAAGGCACATTACCCAGATTTGTTTTCCCAAGCAACCGAATCTTGAGGATGAGATTCATCCTAAGTGGGGGAGGTTTGTGACAGCCTGGTTTTTGCCCCTCTTCTTTGCCTGATTCTCAGTTGATTTGAATTTGAATTTTTGGAGTTTTGAATATTTTCATATGGACTTACCCACTTGGGTACCCCTTGATTTTCACCCAAGTGATTCATCTCCCTCTCTAATCATCACTCCATCTCTGGTTCATCTCACAATATCATTTGGAATATTTTTCTTTAATGAAAAATATTCATTTTCCCTCCTAAACCCTAGCTAGCTCAATGTGCTCCAAAGCAACCCCAATTTTTCTTGTCCATAAAATTCTGAGAAAAATCGCAATTGTTCTTTGAACCCTAGGGCACCTTTCTGAGAAAAAATATTTCATCACTTTTTGGAATATTTTGGTTATAGAAAACATTTTCTTTTCTAGACAGAAATGGTAGTTTCTACAACAACTACCATTTTACTTGCTCCATGGTAGCTAGTTTTTCTTGTGCATCATCACCTTAATAGATGATTGCTAGCCTCCAAAGCCCAGCCCTCAACTCCCAGTGGTTTGACCACAGTAAACTCTCAAAGTTACTGTCCAGAAACTTACCAGGAGTGTACAATAATTTCTACTGCATCTGAAACCGAACCCAAGCGTGGTAATGATCAAAACTACCACGGACAACACGCCAGACATGAAGTTTGGGCTTAGGTAGGCCTGAGGTCATAGTTCACGCGGTGACCACGTTCGTCCAGGCGTGCTGGCTTGCAAACGACGCTCTTTAGGTGCCGTCGACTGCTCTGTTGCGCGCGTGCTTGCTACCCCGCCTGCTTGACCGTGCCAAACCGCGCCACCATCATCATCCCAACCCCCTTAACTCCGCCCAGGCACTTGCCGATGCCGGAGTTTGCCGTAGCGAGCATGGGCACGATCCGTCCAATGCCACAGTGCGTGGTGCACTGTGCTTGTCGTCTTCTTCTTGCCCCTGTGCTCATCCGCCAATAGTCCCTGCGTGAGCTACGTCTTCTTCTCCCTCTCTCTTTGACACCGTTCGTCGCCGGGTGCCGCGGACAGGTGTCCACCGGCGGAGCCCGAAACCCTCTCGCTGCTTGGCTATAAATGAGGCCATCCCCAGCCTCCTCGAGCACCATCCACCTCTCCCACACACTCCCACGAGCGTGTAGAAAGCCATAGCCCGGCCGGGCAGGCCGCGGGCTGCCGTCCCCGAGCTCGAGCTCGTCGGCGATCCCCTTAGGTCGTCTCCGCAGCTCCAACCCTTCCCAGGCCAGGGCAACCCTTCCAGGGCCTCTGCCACTCTCCGGTGGTGCCGTTCCGCCCGGTTGGAGCCCCTGGAGTCACCTCTGGTCGCTGTCGTCTTCGTCTCCGGCGACCGCTGCTCTCTGCCTCCATTGGAGAGGCTGATTCCGGCGCTGTCCGACCACCCCTAGCCATTCTACGGGTACGGACAGGTGTGTCTCCATCTCCTCTCTCGATCCCTCCCTCTCGTTTTGGCCAAGGAGCCCTTGCCGCCGGCGTGAGCTCCGGCGAAGCCTCGCCGCTCTCTGTTTCCCTCTCCCCCTCCACTTCACCTAACTAGCGGGGCCCGCTAGTCAGCTACTCCATACGCGCGCGAAGCGGTACGAGTGGTGGCGCCTCAGGGCTTTACACCTTCGACGTCACCCCCCTCAGTCTGTTTATTTTAATTCAAATTTTAATTAAATCCAGAGAACTTCAAACAGCCATAACTTTTTATCCATAAGTCCAAATGAATTGATTCTTTTTGCATTGTGTTCTTTGTCCAAAAATCTAGCAGCTCACCAAAGATGGGATTTTTCCATGCTGTCTAGATTTTCTGGTGAATTTCAGAAGGTTTCTTGATGATTTCTTTTTGTGTTTTTAAATATTTTTAGAAGGCCAGGCTTTTCTTGAGGATCACTAGGAGGCTTGTGAACTTCATCTGCACTAAGGCAAGCCACAACAACATTTTCATGGTGCCATTACAATATTTGTGATTTTCTACTTGAACAAACGATCATCCATGCATTTAAATTATTATTATGTTAATTATATTCTGTCAGATGCTTGTTAAAGTAAATGTGCTTGAATTACAGAAAGTTTGAAGTGAACTTAGTTAGTAAACCAACAAGGATCTAGTTTTTGGGTGATGAAAGGATAATATGGTTATGGATATAAATAATTAGTGGAGTTATTTTCTTGCATAAGTAAAAATGATAAAATTTGCTAGAAAAGATTCTGTTTGATGTGAAGTTTGATCTTAACCAAAGAAGTATCATGAGTTGTTATGCTCAGTGTGGATATAGTTGACTCAGTTATTTCCGTTGATATGTGATGCATATGTTAGTGCTGCATGTCATGGCATTATGACGCCGGTTATTTTCATTTTAAGTTGAACCTGATAATAACTCAACTTGAATACATTGTTGACCAGGTCATGGTGCCGCTGAATCGAGTTTTTCCGAGTGAAACCACATTTACCGGTATGGGACGACCTTTATTCGTTCCGTTGTCATGCCTCTGGTCGGTGCCTCCAACTAGGGAAGGTTATGGGCATGCTGTACCCTGGCCCGGTAAGCAGACATAACCTTGTGTGACCGTTGTTGAGTTTATGGTACCGGGTCCCCGTGCGGGATCGTTTATATTTGGCCACGACGGTGGTCGTTGTGTCTTTGGTAGACACGAGGCCACCCAGGACTAGCCTGATGGGGAGTGAGTCGGAGTGGCCGGGAGAGTGTCATGGCAATGGAGGGGTTTTGTCGGAATGCCGTTGGTCCACCCGAATGGGAGTGCGAGGCCATGGGTTCCGTGGTGTGGTTACAGTGCTGTACCTCTACAGAGTGTATTAATCTATCAATAGCTGAGTCCATAGTTAAGTACACGCTCGAAAGTAGGTCACACCATGGGTCAACAGTTAATAAACCTTGCACACTAAGTTATGAATCTTGCACTGTTGTTGGTGGCGGGAAGGCCATCGTGTTGATTTGGACTAGATGTTGGTCGTGGTTGTGATCGTCGGAAGGATCACTGTTTGAGACCAAATATTGGTCGTGGTTGTGATCACCGTAAGGATCACGGTTTGAGGCCAAACATTGGTCGTGGTTGTGGTCGCCGTAAGGATCACGGTTTGAGGCCAAACATTGGTCATGGTTGTTGTCGCTGTGAGGATCATGAGATGTCTCTAGGATGGCACGTTTGTGATCCCAGAGCGATCACGTTTGGTAAGCAAGTCCGAGGGACTTTTATCACAAGAGCATGGTCACGACATGTTGGTATATTGTTGCATTATTATGAATTGGTTAATTGTCATGATATTGTTTGTCATTATGTTTGTGCTTGTTGTGAGCTTGGAAGTACATTCAATGTACCGACCTGGCGTGTCATGCTAGATTTTAGGAAAGTACCATTGGAAAGGAGTGTTGTCCGAGTCTAGATCGTGTCCACATTGGTGTCCTTGTGCTATGGAGTTCCGCTACGACGTTGTTCCGCTGCCGCGTAGTTGTCGTGATCGAGGCCCCGTTATGTTCACTAAATAATGTACATATTGTTCAGCTGCACCATGTGTGCCACTTAGCCTCGCCAACTGTTGTAAGGTAAACTCTGTTCCGCTAGCATCAATAGAGCGGTTGTTTTCTGTACCAAGATGTTGTGTGTTGCCAGAAGACACAGTCTCTGGGCTGGCAATGCATGGTAAACCGGTTTCTCTGAGCCGGGGTGCCACAGTGATTCTAGTGATCATGCTGTAGGTGCTATTCTAGGACAAAGAGTTGATAACAAACTAATGTTATTCAATATTCTAGTAAAACTCTAGATAGTGCCCAGAGAAATTATGCTACTACTGAATAAGAATTCTTAGCAGTTGTATTTGCTAGTGATAAGTTCAGACCTTATATTGTTGATTCTAAAGTAACTATTCACACTGATCATGCTGCTATTAAATGTCTTATGGAAAAGAAAGATGCTAAACCTAGACTTATTAGATGGGTTCTCTTGCTACAAGAATTTGATTTCCATATTATTGATAGAAAGGGAGCTGAGAACCCCATACTAGATAACTTGTCTAGGTTAGAAAATGTTCTTGATGACCCACTACCTATTGGTGAAAGCTTTCCTGATGAACAATTAGCTATCATAAATGCTTCTCGTACTGCTCCATGGTATGCTAATTATGCTAATTACATTGTTGCTAAATTTATACCACCTAGTTTCACATACCAGCAAAAGAAAAAGTTTTTCTATGATTTAAGGCATTACTTTTGGGATGACCCACACCTTTATAAAGAAGGAGTAGATGGTGTTATTAGACGTTGTGTACCTGAGCATGGATAGGAACAGATCCTACGCAATTGTCACTCCGAGGCATATGGAGGACACCACGCTGGAGATAGAACTGCACATAAGGTATTGCAATCCGGTTTTTATTGGCCTACTATCTTCAAAGATGCCCGTAAGTTTGTCTGGTCTTGGGATGAATGTCAAAGAATTGGTAATATTAGTAGACGTCAAGAAATGCCTATGAATTATTCTCTTGTTATTGAACCATTTGATGTTTGGGGCTTTGATTATATGGGACCGTTTCCTTCCTCTAATGGATATACACATATTTTAGTTGCTGTTGATTACATTACTAAGTGGGTAGAAGCTATTCCAACTAGTAGTGCTGATCATAACACCTCTATTAAGATGCTTAAAGAAGTTAGTTTTCCGACGTTTGGAGTCCCTAGATACTTAATGACTGATGGTGGTTCGCATTTTATTCATGGCGCTTTTCGTAAAATGCTTGCTAAGTATGATGTTAATCATAGATTTGCATCTCCATATCACCCAAAGTCTAGTGGTCAAGTAGAACTTAGCAATAGAGAGCTTAAATTAAATTTGCAAAAGACTGTTAATAGATCTAGAAAGAATTGGTCCAAGAAACTTGATGATGCATTATGGGCCTATAGAACTGCATATAAAAATCCTATGGGTATGTCTCCAAATAAAATGGTTTATGGAAAAGCATGTCACTTACCTCTTGAACTAGAACATAAGGCATATTGGGCCATTAAAGAGCTCAATTATGATTTCAAACTTGCCGGTGAGAAGAGGTTGTTTGACATTAGCTCATTTGATGAATGGAGAACTCAAGCCTATGAGAATGCCAAACTTTTTAAAGAAAAAGTTAAAAGATGGCATGGCAAAAGGATACAAAAGCGTGAGTTTAATGTAGGTAATTATGTGTTGCTATTCAACTCTCGTTTAAGATTTTTTGCAGGAAAACTTTTTTATAAATGTGAAGGCCCTTATGTTATCGAGGAGGTCTATCATTCCGGTGCCATAAAAATCAACAACTTCGAAGGCACAAATCCGAAGGTGTGGAACGGTCAAAGAATCAAATAGTATATGTCAGACAATCCTATAAATGTTGAAACCAATGTTATTGAAACCGTAACCCCAGAGGAATACATAAGAGACACTTTCCAGAACGTTTCAGACTCCGAAAAGGAATAGATATGTGGTACGGTAAGTAAACCGACTCCAAAACAGTTCTAATAGCAATTTTTCTCCGTTTTGGAATATTTAAGAAAATAGGAAAAATAAGAAGTAGTCCGGGAAGGACACGAGGCGTCCACGAGGGTGGAGGGCGCGTCCTACCCCCGGGGCGCGCCCCCTGCCTCGTGGGCACCTCGTGTGCTCTCTAGACTCCGTTTTCTTGCACAATACTTCTTTTGGTCGGTAAAAATTCATTATATAATCTCTTGAAGGTTTTGACCACCGTATGACGCAAATATCCTCTGTCTTTTGGCAGCTGTTTCTGTCACAGATTTAGAGCAAGATGTCTTCTCAAGAGTCAGTCGGGGAGAGCCGGGTGTCTCATCCGACTCCATGTCCAGGGTCAAATAGCGATGCTTATCACTTTGGGCCATCAACGGAGGAGGAGATGGAGGCCGACTGGAAAAGGATAGATGCCATGGAGGAGGATCAAGAAGTTACCTCTCGTTTCCAAGCTGGATTCACGATGGGGGAACTATAGAGCTCAGCCATTCCAAACTCGGTCATCCCTTCGAATGTTAGATTTCTTTCTTATGAAAATATGAAAAAGAGTGTCACTTGTTCTCCAGCAGCTATGCAACATCCATGGGTGAAAGGAGCTTTAGCAGTCACGGGTAAACTCCGCAAGGAAAATATGGACCTCAAGAAGCAAGCCAATAAGCTCGAGGAGGAGGATCGTTTACTAAGGGGCATCATCGCCAAGAGGATCACACCATCACTTCTGAAGAAGGAGACATAATCACATGGGTATGGGCACTCCCCTTGGCAACTGCCAAGCTTGGGGGAGGTGCCCCGGTATCGTATCACCATCACACTCCTATCTTTACCATTTTTCTTAGTTCAATCCTTTTAGCAATATCTTGATCTAGTAGAATAAAGCTTTGGTATGAAATAGCTTTGAGTTTTGCGTCATGATCCATCTATGTAATCGAGTCCGTGAGCTATATATAATAAAGATTAGTGTTGAGTCAAGGGCTTTGCTATCTTGCTATGATCTTGAATAAAATAAAAGAAAGAATAAAAAGAAATTGGAGATCATATTGATCTTATGGAGAGTAATGACTCCACACATAAAGAGTATGATGCATAAAAGTTGTTGAGAGTTGGCAAACATAGTTTTGGTCATCGTTGCAATTAATAGGAAGTAATAAAGAAAGAGAGGTTCTCACATATAAATATACAATCTTGGACATATTTTATGATTGTGAGCACTCATTAAAGTATGACATGCTAAAAAGTTGATGTTGGACAAGGAAGACAACGTAATGGGTTATATTTTCTCATAACTAAAATATAGTATATTGTCATGGACCGTCCAACATGTTGAGCTTGCCTTTCCCCCTCATGCTATCCAAATTCCTTGCACCAAGTAGAGATACTACTTGTGCTTCCAAATATCCTTAAACCCTGTTTTTCCATGAGAGTCCACCATATATACCTATGGATTGAGTAAGATCCTTCAAGTAAGTTGTCATGTTGCAAGCAATAAAAATTGCTCTCTAAATATGTATGACTTATTAGTGTGGAGAAAATAAGCTTTATACGATCTTGTGATATGGAAGTAATAAAAGCGACAGACTGCATAATAAAGGTTCATATCACAAGTGGCAATATAAAGTGACGTTATTTTGCATTAAGATTTCGTGCATCCAACCCTAAAAGCACATGACAACCTCTGCTTCCCTCTGTGAAGGGCCTATCTTTTAATTCTTGTCTTACATTAATAGTCATGGTGATCTTCACCTTTCCTTTTTACATTTTATCCTTTGGCAAGCACCTCGTGTTGGAAAGATCCTGATATATATATATATATATATATATATATATATATATATATATATATATATATATATATATCCAATTGGATATAAGTTGGCATGAACTAATTGTTGACATTACCCTTGAGGTAAAAGGTTGGGAGGCAACACTATAAGCCCCTATCTTTCCCTGTGTCTGATTAAAACTCCACCAAGAAATATTGCGTGAGTGTTAGCAATTGTGAAAGACTAAATGATAGTTGAGTATGTGGACTTGCTGAAAAGCTCATATATTGACTGTTTCTGATGTTATGATAAATTGCAATTGCTTCAATGACGGAGATCATAGTTTGTTAGCTTTCAATGAAGTTTCTGATTCATACTTGACATTGTGAATAGATTGTTACTTTAGCATAAGAAATAATATGACAATATATATATATGTTTCTGTTATAAGAATGATCATGATGCACTCATGTCCGTATTTTATTTTATCAACACCTCTATCTCTAAACATGTGGACATATTTTTGATATCGGCTTCCGCTTGAGGACAAGAGGGGTCTAAGCTTGGGGGAGTTGATACGTCCATTTTGCATCATGCTTTTATATTGATATTTATTGCATTATGGGCTGTTATTTCACGTTATGTCACAATACTTATGCCTATTCTCTCTTGTTTTACAAGGTTTACATGAAGAGGGAGAATGTCGACAGCTGGGATTCTGGGCTGGAAAAGGAGCAAATATTGGAGACCTATTCTGCACAGCTCCAAAAGTCCTCAAACTCCACGAAAGTCATTTTTGGAATTAATAATAATTATTGAGCAGAAGAAGTACCAGAGGGGGCCCACATCCTAGCCACGAAGGTGGGGCCGCGCCCTACCCCCTGGACGCACCCCCTGCCTCGTGGGCCCCCTGGCAGCCCTACGGTGGCCATCTTCTACTATATGAAGTATTTTACCCTGGAAAAAAAATCATAAGCAAGCTTACGGGACAAAACTCCGCCGCCACGAGGCGGAACCAATCTAGGGCTCCGGCGACACTGTTCTGCTGGGGAAACATCCCTTCGGGAGGGGGAAATCATCACCATCGTCATCACCAACGATCCTCTCATCGGGAGGGGGTCAATCTCCATCAACATCTTCACCAGCACCATCTCCTCTCAAACCCTAGTTCATCTCTGTATCCAATCTTTGTACCAAAACCACAGATTGGTACCTGTGGGTTGCTAGTAGTGTTGATTACTCCTTGTAGTTGATGCTAGTTGGTTTATTTGGTGGAAGATCATATGTTCAGATCCTTAATGCATATTAATACCCCTCTGATTATGAACATGAATATGCTTTGTGAGTGGTTACGTTTGTTCCTGAGGACATGGGGGAAGTCTTGCTATTAGTAGTCATGTGAATTTGGTATTCCTTTGATATTTTGATGAGATGTATGTTGTCTCTCCTCTAGTGGTCTTATGTGAACGTCGACTACATGACACTTCACCATTATTTGGGCCTAGAGGAAGGCATTGGGAAGTAATAAGTAGATGATGGTTTGCTAGAGTGACAGAAGCTTAAACCCTCACTACAAAAAAAAGACACATCCATGACATTTTGGGCCGAACGAATTTTTTTTTGTCATACATATGACACTTCTATGACGATAATTGTGACAAAACCCAGTATCATCATAGATGTGGTGGGCTCCTACTTCTATGACAAAAAATCATGATAGAAAATGGGCTTTTCGTCCTAGGCGGGCCGGAGACGCAGCTGCGTGACATTCTTTGTGTCATCCATGACGTAAAAAAACCGTGGTAGAAGAGAGGGCGAGGAAAATTTCGGGGAGTTCCTGGTTACGGTGGGTGGTCGGGGGCCGAGCGATGCGTGTTTCTCTCGTACACGTACGCGCGTGTGTGCGAGGCGTTGGCTCTATCTGAACCCGAGCGAGGCGTTGGGCTCTAACTGAACCCGAGCAATTGCACTGCAGGCTACGCGTTAGTGAACCCGTGCGACCAATCGATGGCTGTTAACTGAACCCGATCGAGCGATTCCTTCGCTACTGCTGCTAACTGAAGCCGATCGATGGTGCCTCTCTGTATGAACAATGAGCGTTGCGCGGGGGGGGGGGGGGTGGATGAACAGTGAGACATGGGGGTGGATGAACAGGACCCCGTGGCGTTGCCTCTGGATGAACAGGACCCCGATCGATCGAGCCGGTTGGGGCTGGATGAACAGGACCCCGTGGAGGGTTGGATGAACAGGACGACCCCGTGGAGGGCTGGATGAATAGTAGACGGTGGAGGGGTGGATGAACAGTAGCCCGTGGAGGGGTGGTTGAACAGTACCCGATGGAGTAGCGCACGGTGGAGGCTGGATGAACAGGAGCCCGTGGAGGCTGGAGGAGGTCGACGGTGGATGAACAGTAGCCCATGAAGGCTGGAGTAGGTCGACGGTGGCGATGAATAGTATCCCGTGAAGTCCCGTTTTGCGGTACGCCGCACCCATCCTGATGAACAGGACCCTCGTTTTGACTATAGCGCTCCAACACAAGTCCGTTTCGTCCGTTTTGCGGTACGCCATACCCCTCCCGATCAACAGGACCCCTATTTCGACCGTAGGAGGTCCGTTTCCTCCGTTTTGCGGTACGCCAGACCCCCTCCCGACGAACAGGATCCCGTTTCGAATGTGGCTGGTCGAACACAAGGCTGTTTCCTCCGTTCCATGGTACGCCCGGCCTCGTTTCCATCGCCTGTTCCGTCCAAGCCCTCTCGATGAACATGACGACGCATTCCGTTCCGACCCAGCCGGTTGGCTCCCCATGAACACAACAACAATGCTCTTTCTCCGTTCCGACCCAGTCATATACACGAGCCCTGGTCGTACGTATGCGCGAGTAGGCATTCATGACCCCGCCCTTATGTACACATACGTGGCCGTATTTTCTTTCTTGCACACTGGCCGCTGTACGTACGTGTACATGCTACATGCGCGCCTCTACTACGACACGTGCGCGCCTCTACATCCACCAGTATGTACGTACACGTTCACGACCAGAATGATAATGCTATGTACGCTTCGACCAGGTGGGTCCCGATTGTCAGGCACTTCCTTGCGTGTGAAGATGTAGTTGGTGAGTCCCAGCATTCAGGGAGGCGAATCGTTTTTTTGCCCGGATGCACTTCCTTGCGTGCGAAGATGTAGCTGGTGGGTCCCAGCAGTCAGGGGGCGAATCGTTTTTTTGCCCGGACGCACTTCCTTGCGTGTGAAGGTGTAGCTGGTGGGTCCCAACAGTCAGGGGGAAACATTTTTTTCACGAAATACGGTGGCCCGTCCAGTGGGTCCCTGCTATCAGGTGGAGGAATCATTATTTTCCTTGTAATAAGGAGGCACTTCCTTGCTGCGGCCATGGACCCAGCTGTCGGCCTCTCCACGTACAGTCCACGTCCGATGGAGGTCATTCCTTGACCACGTTGACGATGCCACACCGAGAGCACCAGGGCGGTGGACGACGACAAGGCCTAGGAAGGGGATGACATGGAGCCAGGGAAGACGCAACAGTGGAAGCCCGCGCGGAGAGGAGTACGAGGGTTCACTCGTTCAGGTGCGGTGTGAGGCTGCCGTCGCCGCATGGCCTGGCCAGCGGTGGGAATAGTAGGGGGCGGTGAGGCCTCCGCGGCAGCACAACCGGCCACGGGAGGCAGGAGCATGCGGCACGACTGACGCTGCTTTGGGCGGCTGGAGCAAGAAGACCAGAGCTTGAAGAAGCACTATGGCTGCTGGATGGACATCGTACGGTCACTGGAGCTAGAATCATTCATATTGACTAAGTTGACAAAGCCCACCATCCCCGTCAACTTAGTAGGCCCACCAGTCAGCCTCCCACCAAGGTGGGTCCCAGCTAGCAGGGGGTATTCGTTTTTTTGTGCGTAATAAGGAGGCACATCCGGTGGGTTTGAGGTGACAGCGGGGGGAACGTTTTTTCGCAAAATACGGTGGCCCGTCCGGTGGATCCTAGCAGTCAGGGGGAAACGTTTTTTAGTGAAATACTGGTGGCCCATCCGATGGGTCCCTGCTGTCAGGTGGAGGAATAATTATTTTCCGCGTAATAAGGAGGCACTTCCTTGCGGCTGTCGTGGACCCAGCTGTCAGCCTCTCCATGTAGAGTACTCTTCTTATGGAAGTCGGTCGTTGACCACATTGACCACGCCGTGCCGAGAGCACCACAACGGTGGACGCGGTGAGGCCTAGGAAGGGGACGACGCGGAGCCGGGGAAGACGCGACAGTTGAAGCCCATGCTAAGAGGAGTACGAGGGTTCACCGGTTCGACTACGGTGTGAGGCTACCGTCGCCGCAGAATAACAGGGGTGTGGGTGAGTAGAGGGATGCCCTGGCCAGTGATGGGAGTAGTAGGGGGCGCTGAGGCCTGTGCGGCAGCACAGTCGGCCACGGGAGGCGGGAGCAGGCGGTCTCGCCAGCACTGCTTTGGCGGCTGGAGCAAGAAGATCAGAGATCGAAGAAACACGACATCCGTTGGATTGACATCCAACGGTTACGTCTGCTAGAATCGTTTTTTTACGTATATAATAACTAAAAAATTCTTGCATACGTGTCAACTAAACAGGCCCACAGGTCAGACCACTCCCTCTTTTTTTAATAATTTATATATAGCTCATGGCAACTTCTTATGCAATTTATTGCAGTCGTTTTTTTGGTTGGCCAGGGCCAATTTCGCATATGTCTGTGGGCTCCAAACTTATTTTAATACCGAAATATCGAGCCAGATTTAAAGTACTTTGAAGATATATTTAAATTAGGTTAATGCCTAGTGAAATAGGAATCTGAAAATGTGAAAAAAATTCAGAAATTAGAAAGTAATCGCCAATTTTCCATCTGTTTTTATATTTACAACCCATTTCATATTACTTTCAAGATTTGTAGGCGTCTTGAAAGAGTTGCAGCCCATCGGGGCGTAGAAAAATAAGTAGGCGTGGATTGGGTATTCTTCAGAAAAAACAAACTGGGCTCATTTTCACAAAGAAAAAATAGTTGGGCTGGTCACATGGTGAACACAAAATATAAGCCTGGGCTAGGCGGGCCACAACCCAGTTCAAACCCGGCTCCATCTCAACAATAACAAAAAAAAATACTGCTCGAGCAGCTACGTCCCAGGTGTCAGCTGATCTTGTGTTGTTCTCTTGTCTATTGACTATATACGCTCACAATGTCGTGGGTCCCAGATGTCAGGAAAACACTAGGAGGAAGCATTTTATTTTTCCATACGCTGACATGGTGGGCCCCTACTATCATCCTCTCCACGTACTTCTGCCGATTCCTGTTGTTTGTTGACCATGTTGACAACACGAGAGGGCGGCGCCGTGGAGAGCGCACCAAAGCGCGCGGAGGACGTCGGCGTTAATGATTTAGGAGACGGTGGGGCGGTGATGCATGCACTAAGGCGCAACCAACCGTGGGAGGCGGAAGCAGGCGGCCCCGCCGGTGCTGGTTTGGTTTTGGCGGCTGGAGGAAGATAGGACTGAAGAAACACGACAGACTGTAAAAGCATCAGGAGTACTTAACAACCTTAACTGAAACCAGCAGGGGCACTTAACAACCAAAGCTGAAAGCAGTATGAGTACTTATACAGGTTCAACTGTACAAAGCACGCCTCGAACAGTGCTACTTTTCCTATAGTTAACCAAGGGTGATGAGGCCGCCAAGCCCTAGGACAAGGCCCAGGCGTCACCCCGCGCATCCACAACCTTCTGAACATAATCTTCTGTCCTATTCTCCAAGATGGACGGGCCTTCATTATTTGAGACCACCCATGAATAAGTATCTTTTCACCTCCAAGGGGAATTGAGTAGGTCGACATAAACATCATGTTGTGACCAAGCACAAGTCTGACCCGACCATGGTCAGGCATCTGTATAGGAACAATAGAACTGGGCAGTATCTGTTTCAAGAAGATCACACCTGTAAAACTGTGTATAAGCAATAGTTTATGAATAACATATATAACAGAAAACAACTCGTACTATAAGTTTCTCGACACAGTTGGACCTGTTCAACGAGTGCAGCAGTGGCACACATATCCCACGTGGCCTCCCACCATTGAAACGCCCCACAAGAACCTCAAGACGATAATTAAAGTGTAGGAACCTGTGGATGTCGTCCCAGTCAACTTCAGTGCCATCAGTAACAGCCAAGTTACTACAGAATAACAAACGAGCAGCCTGCTTAACTCTGAAAAAACCTACACGTGCCACCAATTATAAGAAAATATTAGTTAGAAGTAGCATCTTCGTGAGATATTCGTTGCTACTTCTAAAGTTAGATTGTGATTAGTTAGACAGAATAGATGGATTAAGAAGTAATCAAGGCAACAAGCAAGAACCAGATACAAAACTAACATGGATGAACAATTGGAACGACGTCGGGGTGGAAGATCGCAGTGAAGATGAGACCAGGTTCTGCTATTTCCATCAACATTTGTGCACCAACTTTCAGTCCGTAACACTTGAGAAAGTTTATCCAAGTTTGGCCATAAAAAAGCAGCGATCTTCTTGGTTCATGAAGCCAACTCGGAACTTATATCCATGGCTTTTCTTCACTTTGACCATTAAACTTGTGTATTCAGTTATGGCAAGGCCAAGCATCTTGAGTACATGTGTTCTGGCAGAGAAAATAATACACTGCAGGAAAAATAATATGAGAACACAATGTATTCCCTATCCAAATCTAGAAATAACTTCCTCCTTCACGTCAGTATTGACCATCGTACTAGTAGTACCTTTTATCCAAATATAGCAATCCAAATTTCCAAATTAGTCGACAGCATATTAAAAAGAACCCACCCTCCTGGATAGAAAAGAGGATTCTAGGAACATACTGTGCGTGTTCCAAAATCCTGTGTTAGGATGAGAAGGAACAAGTGTGGCGTCTCGTCGAGGGCACAGAAACCTGTAGGGTACTCGCACTTTGGGCACTGCAAATGAAACACACTAGATTCAGTAGGAAGAAAATGCATCAACTGTAGCGGCTGCCATCCTAGGATTACTTGCGACCAAGGGACTTGGATTTATTGGGGATGGATGAAGAATTCATACCTGGTTCTCCATGAGAAAACCCTATGCAATCGCCGAGAGGGGGTTTTCTCTGAACAAGAAGACGAGGGAGAAAGGGATTCATGACCAGTGAAATATTGCCGCTTCGTCCGTCCAGCTTACTACTAAAGCTGGAAAGGGGGGGTTGTGATTCGACGGCTCATTGGGCATTACTGCGGTGCTACGACCGGGGTGTGTCTACCATGCAGTTGTGCACTCTAATTTGTGCATATGGCACGTGGACCCCGTTGCCGGTTGCCCCACATATCAGCAAAAGGAAGTAGAAAGACATGAGTAACTAGTTACACACAAATATATATTTTGACAGAGAGATACTCCCTCTGTAAAGAAATATACAAATATTTTATATCACAACTTTATACATAAGAAAAATCAAGGGGAATATATATAACATATATAATTATTAAAAATAGAGTTGTTTTTAACATAGTATAGACGAGTTGGTGATGATGGTGTGCCTGCCATCCTGCAATATAGGCCGTCCGATTTATATCTGACGGATAGGAAGGAAACTATGGAATTTTGCGAAAAGGTACCCACACACCTCTCCACATTTTCAAATAAGGCCTTCCCTCGTTCATCCTTTTCTCTCACAAGATAAAATACTCATACAAATGCATCTTGATGTTACGTGCAATGCACGTGCATTATGGGGTGTCAGCTTTTTTTTATGGGGGTTCAGCTAAGAATATAATACTCAGATAGGCTCACAGTTCTGGACTTTGGGCCGCAAGCCGACCCTGCATGTTTGGGGGCCCATGTGTTCTACCTCAGCGCTTTTCATATTGCAAGCAATCGGTACGGTGCTGGTTTTAGATGTTGTCGCAAGGCGAATACACAAAATTGAATAAAGCACGACAACTATTGGAATGAAATCGAACGACAGTTCCTAACCAGCAATCAGAGTTGCAATTCTATCAACGATATACCATGTGATAAATAATACTGTCGTACTACTACACACATGACACTTGTTTCACCATGCCAGATTATTACATCAAAATCTCTCGGAGGATAGATCAGTTCGGCAGTTGCGTGCTGCTACTGAAGAATTTCAAAGTTGATTTGGACCAGCTCTCCTTGCCGAGAAAGTTCGATTTTGACATCATCCCCTACTGCAAGATATGATTTAGATTTGAACCTTGACCATCCTTTAGCATCAATCATCATGCGACCATCCTTTGTACTTACGGTATATTGAGCAGGTTCATTTACACCAAGGCTGCGCATGGTAAGAGAAACTTGGCCGCGGTCACCCGGATTGTTGAGCGACTCCCTCGTTGCTCTAGGAATTCTCTGTTTGCAAACAAGAAGACATACCTAAATAGTTAGATCAACACAGTGAATCATGTGAAACAACATGGAAACAAAAAAGAACGAAGCACTTGGGCGGCCAATGCTTACCAAGAAGGTGGACATGTCCGTTTTTAAGGACTTTGGTATATGAAGTGCAAACTGCAACCCAGTCTATTGCCAGTGCAACTGCATGGGCCGGAGCAGATGCAAGTGCAAGTGTTGGTGCAGTTGCCAAAGCCGCTGCTGCTGCCGGAGCTGGTTCTCCTTGTAGAGCTAGTGGCGGTGTCGATGCCCGATCCTCCGGTAGATCAGACTGATCCGCTGATGCGGTCGGTGCCCAATCCTCAGCTGGATCAGGCTGAGCTGCTGCCGCTGTCAGTGCTAGAGCAACTGCCGGTGCTCGATCCGTTGCTGAAGGTGGTACCGATGTGCAAGACAGCGGCGATCGTGTCTGGTCTGCTATGATCAACTTTATAACTTGACTAGGATCCGTGACCGGGATCCAGTTTTTTTCTTCATTTCTTTTAAACGCGAGAAGGACTAATTGTGGCGTTTTTGTTAAACCAAACTGCAGTTCGTCATAGGGATTCAGCTTGTACTCAGACAACAGAGTGATCCAATTTTGTCCAGTAATATAAGTGATGGACAGTGCCTTCATTACTAACACGACATAAGAAGTGAAACCTGCAAAAATAGCCATCGTAGAGCAAACCAAATGGTTTATTCTGTGTTGAATGTCACATGGCAAAACTTGGATCGTAAAATTGCAGGAAAAGAAAGAAAACATGACATTAAATAAATAAGATTTAGACAGTAAATCAATAAGATTTACTTGATGTGACACGAGTGAATCCTTACCAAGAAATCACTATGTTGAAGTACTGAACAGAAGATTGATCGTACTACGGGTGGCATGCAGGGGCCCCGCCTACTCCCACAAGCAGGACATCCCAAAGGTCGTGACAAATCGTATGGACCGAACATCCATGGGATTGGAATCCTGGTGGGTGCGATAAACCATGCAATGCATACAGATATTGGAGTGTAACCATAATTGAAAAACCGTTCACAAAAAATATGATCTGGATACTTCAAAATATACATATTGAATTGAGTGGACAGACATTAACATAGACCATTCTCAGGACTGACCACACACCAAAAGCGGCAATACTAATAAACAATACATGGTTCACAAACACAAATCAAGTACTGAACAATAGTACTTACTACAGACAAGCAAAGTTGCACTAACTAAACTATGCAGACTATTTCTTGCCACTGACCTACGGGATGAACCCCGCATAACTAACTAGGCCATGGACTTTGTGTGAGATGTCTACATGCACCATCACCATCTTGTCAACCTTGGAGAACCTAACAGAGTGGTCTTTCCACTCATAAACATGATGATGAAGACATGTCGCATTAGATTTGTTGGGAAGCTTTACAAGAACCACACCCTTTGTAATCGAAGGCACAGCCAAGAAATTGTTGTGGTCAAGTACAGCCTCGAGAACACGCCTGACAACAATGCTACAGGAAAACACTAGTTCAGGACACGTGGCGACAAGGACACATCAGCTGGATAGTTCAGCCGTAGAACTCATCATCAGGTTTTCCAGTTCACATGACATGACTTTGAGAACTTCATCTCCACCGCGGACCAGGTTCTAATTCAAACAGAAACCATATTTTATTACTACCTCCGTTCAGAAATATAAGATGATTTTCAATATTATACTCCATATATGACTGCATATACGCATATAAATGAGTGAACCAAGACACTAGAACATGTCTTCAAAGGCATGAGAGCAGAGGGATTACTTGCAATATCCATAACACAAGTTACTGAGGAAAATATACCCTCTTCAAAGGTAGCATTGATGTTCATAAAGTACTCCCTCTGTCCCAAAATTCTTGTCTTAGATTTGTCTAGATACGGATGTATCAAGTCACATTTTAGTATTAGATACATCCGTATCTAGACAAATCTAAGACAAGAAATTTGGGACAGAGGGAGTAGTCGAAAGTAATCTATAATAAATCAGTGTCAACCTCTCGCATATTTTGGTCAAAAGAGGAATTTAGAACCGTCATTTGGCACACTAAAATCACATGCAAGATCACCCAGAAAGTTGTACTACCAGTACTAGTACTGCGTGTTAGATGAAAAAACACGATCAAGATCGAGAAAAAGATCGTCAACAAGAGACGTTACCTGGACTTGCTTAATGAGGGATCCCGGAGAGGGGGGCTTGGACAGGGCGATGTCTTTGAGCTTGTCTGCGGTAGTCTCGGCGAGGTGCTTGCGCTTCTTCGTACCATGAGCCTCGACGGTTTTGGCCAGAGCCATAGACATCACGTCGGCCGGTGCTCCAGCATCCATCCAAGAGAGGAAGCTGAGAGAGAAGAGTGAAAGGAGGAACGAGATGAGGGAGAAGCAAAGCGACTGGGGGTTTTCTTGAAGAGAGGAAGCTGAGAGAGAAGAGTGAAATGATGGTTGCTTCGTCCGTCCAACTTACTGCTGGAAAGGAGGGGGTTTTGTGATTTGACGGCTCATTGGGCATTACTGTGGCGCTTCGATCGGGGTAGTCTACCGTCACTCTACTATGGAGTAATTTAGTGCATGGCTGGTGGACCCAGGTGCTGGCTGTCCCACACGTCGGCGAAAGTGAGTAATTTAGTGCATGGCTGGAGGAGGATCCGCACGGTAGAGCGTGTCCACTGTTTTTCTGAAGAAAAAAAATTATTACAGCAAGCGTTTCCACTCTTACGACGGAGGAGTGCGAAACACGGCAGCCACTTGAACATACACAGTGCTCCTAGTACTAGGCATGTGCAGTGGTTCATACATCAGTACTACACAATCTTGTTGATAGTGTAGTAAGATATGACGATAACAAATGATGTTGTGCGCATGTCAACTACTCCTATATGTAACATAGTACCGCTTTTTCGACTGTCCGATCGAGAATGAACGGTGAGATCAATGTTAACAGAAGTAGGTCCACAACGCACAAAGAGTACGGTGGTACAGTGCTCCACGAAACATGAACCATATGAAGCACGAGAAATTGGATTGTACATCTTTCATCTTTTTGATTTTGATATCAATTTTGATACATATAAGGTGTCCTACGGATAATGCAAATCGAATAGTGTTAGGCAGGGTGTATGAAGGGTGCACGGGATGGGAGCAAAAGTTCCCTTCTCGACCCACTTTTGGGTGTTTGTCAGAGTGCATGAAGGGTCCATGAGTCCACACTAGTAGGTTGACAAAAATACACAAAGAGGAAACAACTATATTGAGATGAGAATGCAACCAAACACACCCACACGCTTTGTGCTACAGTGACTGATCTGGACCGTCTGAGTTTGATCCAACGGTCATGTTGCGCCGAGACATGGACATGCCCGTGCAGAGGGCGCCTAAACACCACCGAAGTCCCTCTGCTTCTCGAGGCACACGATGTTGGTGATGCAGGGTGCAACCGCCCGTAGAGCCCGCTCCCGGTTGATGGGAGCCAGCTCATCAAAGATGGCGTCCAATGGCACGAATGGATTCCGGTGACGCAGCCCTGAAAGGATTCGCCCGGCAACGGCGACGGCAACCCACAACCCCTCCTTGTCCAGCTCAGCCCCCACCATCGCGCGGAGACGGCTCAGCTCCTTGGAGATATAGGTGAAGAAGGAGACCAGTTCAGGAAGCCGCAACTCGTTGAAGTCGACCGGGTGGTCGAACGGGTCTAGCCCGACGGTTGGCATCGTCGTGCTGGCACGACGGAAGGCATCGCGCAGCCGCAACACGTGTGTGGCAACTTGGTTCACCAAGTGGCTGAGGCGATCCTGGACCTCGTCATGATCGGCCCGCTCGCGCTCCAGCCGGCTCCCCTGACGGCCTATCGTATCTCCCGCTTTCTACAGCAACGCCACTGACGCCTCGAGCATCTTTGTGGTGGACGCCTTCCGCTTTTGAAGCTCCGTGAACTCTCGCACATAACGGAGGAGCATGGCACTCCTCTCCTCCTTGAGCTCACAGAGCTCCACATCCTTGGAATGGAGCTCCTGTGTCAGGCACCTCACCTCGGACTCCGTGATCTTCTACGCCACCATGGCACCAGGTAGAAGCAATGGGGAGAGGCAGCAAAGGGGGCAAAACAGCTGAAAGCCAATGCAATATACGGGAAGGTGGAGGGAGCCAACCGAGGAGCAGGGAATCTTTTGGTTTTCACCATGGTAAAACACCAGTCGACGACTTCTCACATTAGGGAGCAGTGGGTTTTACAGGCGGAGTCATCGTGACTAATTGCTGCCGCGCCTGCTCCCGTCAATCAAAAAATTAAAAATCCTGCCACGCCTGCTCCCGTCAATCAACAAATTAAAAATTCTGCAGCACCCAAACACCAGAGCAACGCCGCGGTGGATATTTAAATTTACATGCCGGCAAGTAGATAAAAAAGGGGTGAAAAACAAATGTGGCGGCGGCCTAGCTAATCGGCCGAACTGGCCCAACTAGCTAGCCACCGTGCTTCACTGATGTACTCGGCGGGAAAGGTGGTCTTTCGTGATTTGATGACTCATTTACTTGCTTCAGCGCTACGACCGAGGAGGACCAGAAAACGCACGGTAGGGCATCCCACGTGAGGAAGAATATATGCGTGCACCACCCGGGAGGACCCCGAAACCGCGCGGTAGGGTGTGCCACGTCTCGGCACGGAGGAAAATATGCGTGTAAAAATATACTGTATCAGACGTAGTACCTATGGTTCGACCTCGGGACCCAGCCAGTTGGTCAAAAACACCCCACTAGCCACACAGCTTCATCATGCAAACGTGGCACGGAGCATAGATGTGGTTAGCTCTGTCTTGACCAGCCACAACGTCTCTTGTTCTAGGCGATTCTTATATTTTCCAAGCTATTTTTAGTTGTAGTAACACCACGGCAAGCTAGCGCCGCTCTTCGTGTGTGCCCGTGCAAAGGTTAGCCGATGGAGAGAAGAGAGATTGAGATTGCAGACCCGGGACCCACCAGTAAGTGAGACAACGGTCATGCATGTGTTGACAAGGCACTCCCTCTACTCTACTCAACGCAAGTACTGTATAAAATCAAGTTATGGGACAAAGCCAACAACCGTTGTTGTTTCAGGCTATCGACTTAGGCTTTGTAGTCTAGGTTGCCAGTTCAAATCTTGTCTTTCAGATTTGTTACTTTTAGGTCCAAATTTGATTAATGACAAGTGGGACCCCCGTGTGTTGTTACGATATTTCAGTGTAGGATGGTTTTTTTGAACAAACACTTTGCGCAGTTAGACAAGTAATGACACGAGTTACACGTATTTTGCAAGTTTACGAACAAAAATGACAGCAGCATAGAATATCACATCCACCCCGCGGCTTAGATACTATGGTGATACGAGTTTTTACACCGTTGGAAGTGAGATCCAATGGCTTGGGACTAGTCTTTCTAATTATGCGCAATTTCCAAACTCTCCAAAGGTTTTTTTGCAAATAAAACATTCAGGCCTCGTGTGTGCCGCTGCATCTTTGATCCAACGGCTCCCCGTTGCTCATATTAGGTGCTCCCTATAGCTTAATTACCCTCTACGGTGATATGAGCATCTAGGTCGTATTATCAGTGATCAGATGGCACATGCGTAGTACTTGTACTTCCTGCACATTTCCCAAACTCTATCAGCCGTATATTGCAAAAACATTCAAACCTCCTACTGTGGGCCGTTAGATCTTAGTGAACTCGTATCACCATAGAATCTACGTGCGGGAGCACCTCATACTCTCCCGTCCGAGAAAACATAAGGTGCTATCACAGCTTGGATGCTATGGTGGTACGAGCTTGGAGGTCGTTTGATCTGAGATCCAATGGCATCTGAGCAGTCTTTGTGCTTGTAAGTAGTGGCCGAACTCTTTTGGGGCTTTTCTGCAAAAAACCATTCGAACCACCTAGGAGGTGTTGGGTCACAAATCCAACGGCTTCGAAGAGCTTGTATCACCAAAGCATCTAAGGTGTGGTAGCACATGATATTCTTACATACAGGAGAATATGATGTCCTCCTTCATCTTAGATGCTACGGTGATACGAGCTTCGAGGTCGTTGGATATGGGATCAAAGGGCATCTGAGTAGTTTTCGTACAAATTGTGTGCAATTCTCAAACTCATCAAGGTTTCCTGCAAAAATATTAAGACACATAATGTGAGCTGCTATATCTCAGATCTACAAGCTCCAAGCAACTCGTATCGGCATATAGCATCTAAGGTATGGGGGCACATGATATTCTCCCGGGGAGGAGGGGTGGGGGTGCACAACCAATCGGTGGTTGGGAGGGTGGGGACAAATATAATCTAAACAACCCTAAACAGAGCTCCACAATTTTATCTAAGGTCAAGGGGTTGACCCCCGACAATCATAGCTCCGCCTAAACACAATATTTGCATGTACTATAGTACTAGATTTAGTATTCATGTTTAAGTTTCATGTTCATTTTAAATATTGTACTGAGGACCATGGATGTCTTACATTTTACTCCATTTGTTCCTAAATATTATTCTTTTTAGAGGTTTCAAATGGACTGGCACATACGGATGTATATAGACGTGTTTTAGAGGCTAGATTCACTCGTTTTGCTCCGAATGTAGTCACCTGTTGAACTCTCTAAAAGACTAATATTTAGGAATAGAAGGAGTATTTTTGAATTTGTGTCATACATGCATGGTTTGGAAAAATAGATGCACTATACTTATTGGATTGTTGTTGTGTTCGTGCGTGTGTGTCTTTCTCTCTCTCTGTGTGTGTGTGTGTGGTCATATGCTTGATACGTACAAAGTTTTCTCACCTCCATATTATTCATCTTTTAAATTTGAATTTGCATTGGAAAACTTACTAGGGATACAATGAAATGTGAAATCCACATTGAGATCACTATATCAGAAACTCACTCTAATTCAACAACTCGTCATAAATCAATTACCATGTTGATATTAGTATTTGAAAATACGGGTATTGTAATACACATAGATTCATTCGGCAATTTAAAAGGTTCCTTTCGTATTCTCAAATGGTAGGACCCAATGGCGTACTAGCCATACCTGGGCTTGCGTTGATCCTAAAAAAATAAAAAAAAATAAAAAAACCGGGCTCGTGTCCTTCGGTGGCATGCGTGGTACGCACATTAGGCAACCCCAACCAGTCGAGCCTCAGCGTTTCTGGTCGAAATATCTGGCGGCCAGAATTCCAGCCCTAGGAAATTCCCCTCATGTCCCTGGTCCATAATGACTACCGATGAATAACAGAGCGATGCTTTAGTGACTAGACAACGTTACCTACCGTGCTGAGCACGGTTCAATTCCCTCGGTCGCCGCTCGTCAAGGTCACCCGTCAACTGCATTGCCTAGTACTACTACTACTACACCAGGATGAGCAATTGAGCCCGTTTGTTCATGTCTAGTACTTGAGTTAATATATCAGGCAATGCACTGGTACGGAGGGATTATCCTTTTACTCTGCATATATAACTTGTCTGAAGTCTAACTAAGCAAAATGTTTGACCAAATCCTTTCTTAAGAAATACAACATGACAGATGTACAACTTGAAAATTTATTGCATGATGCAGGTTATGATATTGTTTCGAATCCTGGATCTTAAATTTCAGAAAATCCAAAAGTGAGCATAAATTCTTGAAACTGAGCATGGTCATGTGATATGGCACAAATATTACTTCGTAAGTTTTTTCTTCAATTTGAGACAAGCTACTTATGACAAGTTGCACAAATGAAGAGCCAAGGTATTTTGGAACAAAGACCAGTCACGTTAAGGCGAACGCTTTCACTATTGAAATCGTGGGCATTTACGTGCCACCACGAGTCCCCGCTTCTTATCGACAGGTGGCGTCCGAGCAAGCGTGTGAGTCGACGGGAGGCGTGCGAGCAGACCGCTGCACCGGCTGTCAGGGACGCGTGCGAGCAGACCGCTGTGGAGGCTCACCGGGAGGCGGGCCCTTTGACCAGGCTCCGTCGCCCACCGTCATCCCAACTTCTCCCACTTTTAATATTGTCAGCGCCGCAGTTTAAAATCAACCCCGCACTACCCGATATCGCTACAATATTCTCTCTTCCTCTCTGATTCTCCTGTCATCTACCTCCAACTAGCGTGACCTAAACGTACGCTATGCCGCATCACGATGGTCTGCCCTTAGTGTTCCAGTTTCTTGAGGAAGACACCCAGTCGGAGTCTCAAGAACATAAGGCGCTTTGGGACAAGCTTAAACTAGCCTTGCGGGAAGACGCCACGCCTGTCCCCGCTCCCGTTCCGGCTCCGGTCACCCCGACTGCGCCAGCGCCCATCCCCGTGGCACTGATGGGCTAGAAGCAGATTGTCGCCGAGCTTGATCACACGGGGTTCCACGAGGTCCCCGCCGACTTTCACGCGCTCGTGCACCTGCTAGCACATGCGCGTGCACGTGCACTGAAGCGCACGCCCGTACCGGTGCCCGTGCACCTACCAGCGCCTGCGCCTGCGCATGCACTGACGTGCGCGCCCGTGCCAGTGCCCGTGCACACGAATGTCTCCGTCGCACAATTGACAGTGCCTGTCCCCGCGCGGGTGCCAGTGCCCCTCTCAGCGGCATGGATGGCCGTCGTCGACCGCTTCCTTGCACCAACGCCAATCGCCTCCTCCCGCCAGTTGACTCGCTCCGAAGTCCAGAACATTTTGGCCTTCCTTGAAGCTAGGCCAACGTCCAGGAGTACGCCAACAACGGCGCAAGACACCGCCATCGCCGTCGGTCAATGGCCCAACGACACACAAAACACGGCAAAGGAGACGCTTCCCAACGCGAGACGCCCCTGCCGCCGCCGTGTAATCTAAATTTGCCATGAAAAACATTTGGATTGCCATCCTTAAAATCCGAACGTTTATCATTTCCGTTTATTTTATATCAATCGTCATATAATTTAAAGTCGGAGTCAGACTGAACGAAATCTATGGTTTGATCGATTGAATGTTTTGCTAGAGCAGTATCAAATTAAATATAAAACGTCATCAATCCACATGTATTCCTTGTCATCCAACGACCTAGACTGCTTCAATGTCGAGCACTCAACACGTTTAGCATGCAGTTAATTTCATGCCAAAAATAGTGCTAATCACATAATAACACGTAAATAATATCCTAGTACTTAATATCCGCATGCACTTAATATACTTCCAAATTAACATGCATTGCACGTACACACTGACTAGTGCTGCTAGTACGTGAAACTGGTGCCGTGACTTGTGAACGCGTCCAGATATGGTCAACGGCAACATCGCCCGCGAGTTCTTCGTGTTTGCCCGTGCGTCTAAACGCAGAAGGGGAGGAGAGAGAGAGAGCACACATGGAACCCACCAGTAAGTGAAGGCGAATAGTACTAAAAATAATATTACATGTTATCCATTAATTAGGCTGTGGTAATATAAAAACATTATGTGAACAAAGGGGGGTACAACAAACATTGTTGTTCTACGTATGTTGCCTATTGACGTGCGGCTTGAAGGCCCGGTCGCATGTTCGATCCTCGTCCTTTATTTTTTAATTTGTATATGGGTCCAAATTTGTTTCATGACATGTGGGCCCCTCGGTGTGTAGTTTGTAGCACTTTAATTTGTGGGTCGAAATTTGTTCCATTCCAAGTGGACTATCGGTGTGTAGTTTTGTAGCTTATTTATAATAATTAAAGAGAACAACATAGTTTTTTGCAATAATACCATGGTGCGACGTTGAAGGCGAGAAAGGACGTGCGAGAGAGCGATGACCGAGCCAGAGGGAAATCAACTAGGGGAGTTGCGTGGGTTGCAACGGTGTTTGGAGTAGTTGTGGGCCGAATGCTACGAAAATATAATCTAAACCGACCGGAATAAATGCCTACACAAATTAATCCAAGGTTGGAGTGCCCCTCGCAATGTAAATAGCTCCGGCTTTGCGAGGGATGGAGAGGTAGTAGCTTCAATGCGTGGAAGATACGGTGTGAGAAAGCGAGGTCAATCGAGAGACATATAGATAGAGAGACAAAGTGAGTGTGGTCCGACATTCATTGAACAAATATATATGCTCTGGAGAGATATTGTCCGATTGAGCTTTTGGCAAGGGTGAGGGCTATAAGATAGAGCTTGAGAGATGATCCAGTCACAGACGTGTAGATATATTTTGTGCGTGGGAGGAAATAAGGTCAACCGATCACATAGGGTCGCTGTGCGATCGAAAGAGTGAGACTGGTTGGAGAGAGTGACCTAGATAGACAATGTGCGTGAAAGAGTATACAACGTGAATAGGTCGAATTGGGCTCAAACATGGTGACATATCGTTTTTGTCCGAGAAAGAGCAAGGTTAATCGAGACATACAGAGAGAGAGAGAGAGAGAGAGAGAGAGATTGAGTGAGCGTGGCCCACCATGAGGTCGAAAGAGTAGCGGTGGCTTGGATGGACTGACCTAGATAGACAATCTACATGAGAGAGTATAGAGTGTGTCGATCGAGGCCCGAACAGGGAGATATATCATTTGTGTGTGAAATAAAACGAGGTTAAATGAGACTCAGATGAAGAGAGTGAGATTGAGCGAGTGTGGCCCTCCGTGCGGAAGAAAGAGTGAGACAGTCTCGAGGGAGTGACCTAGATATACAATGTGTGTGCGTGCGCACGAGAGGTTGGAGGGGGGGCTAGATAGACAATGCATGTATTTAGCGCGAGAGGGTGAGAGGGAGAGGGGAGAAGAGAGAGAGCTCGGCATGGGGTGCAATGGCGGGTGTGTGAGGTAAATACATTTGGTAACAGAGTGGAAAAAGGGGTTGTGTAGTTGAGAGACTTAGAGATCGAAACATGGAGAGAAAGAATGAACGTGTGTTGGAAACCGATAGCTTCCTAAGGTGGTTAGGAGAGGAAGATTGACCGATACAGGAAGTATGTAGCGTGTGTGCGGGGGGGGGGGGGCTAAAAACAACATTTGAATGTACATAGTACGAGACTTAATATCGATGTTTCAATTCGGTGTACATTGTAAGATTTGAACCGAGGACCATGCATACGGGTAATTATTTCGAATTCATGCCATACTAAGTTTCGAAAAGTTGACATTGACTCAATTTGTTGTGCTTTTTTGTAGGTCATATGTTTGAATCCATCCAAAAGTTTTCTCACTACCATGGTGTTCATCATATACATATGAATTTGTATTAGAAAAGTAGCGTGGATATAGTGAAATGCGAAATCCACGTTAGAATTGGAGATCGCTACGTGACACACACTCTAATTCAAATAACTAATTATGTGACACACACTCTAATCCACGTTAGCATGGATACTGTTTCAATTTTTTTTTCAAATAACTCCTCATTAATTAATTTGTAGTACTACCTTTGTTCACTTTTATAAGACCTTGAAGACATTTCAGACGATGTGCAAAAAAGTTCATTTTAAGTTGTCTGAAACGACTTACAAAAGTGAACGAGGGAGTATCTTGTTTCGAATGGCTAATTATTGCAAGGAAAACACGGGCATGGGAATACATACATATTCGTTTGCAAATGAAAGAAGATTCGTCTGCATTCTCAACTGTAGGCGCACTAGGCAGACCAGGGTTGTGTCGGGGTAGACGCTGCTTCAGTGCCTTAAAGGCACCTGCCTTTGGGTCACTGATATGTGGGCCAGCCACCTGTTGGGCCCACATGTCATGGACACAAAGGAAGGTGCCTTAAGGCACCGAAGCATAGTCCTGTCGGGGTGCTCGCGTGTGTTGGACGGACGTGTGGCACCCAGCCACCCACCCCCATCCCTCCCTCCCCAACTCCCCCCCCCAAAAAAAGGACGACGACAAAATAAGTTCACGCTTCCATGTTTCGGATTGAAATATCTGGCGGCCCCAATTCCAGCCCTGCAAAATCTCTCTTCTCCACCGTCCCCTTCCACGCCCAGATTGCTCAAATCCCTATATCGCCGCCAACCCAACAAAAGTTCGAATTGCCCCTCGTCTCATCTCTTTCCCCAACTCTGTGCCGGACGACGATGACAAAGACGACGGTCGCACTTCACCACCACACCGGAGCTACCTCATCTACGCCCTCGTCCACCGCACCGGGTGGTCCACCGACAACGTCGGCCACTGCAACTGACGTGCCTCACAGACACCGAGTTCCACCGCATCAGGTGCGCTTCACCGATGCTGTCTCCCAGCTCACCGGGGCTACTTCACCGAGCACATCATCGCACCTCCGCCCCCGAGGCCGTTGGGGCTTCACCAACGGTCTCGTCCACCGCATCATAGCGCTCCGTTGCCACTCAAGATCTGCATCCGTGCGCGGCCAGCCAACGCCAGTGCATCACCCTCAATGGCTCAGAAGTGACCCACACTCTAGCTAGGCGAGCATGCCCAAACGTCGGCCCGAACTAGGTATCCACACATCACTCCCTTGCGCACTGTTCCGACGATGTTTGGATATCCTTTCACTGCTCTCTTAGCTTACACGCCTATGAAACTCTGACTTTAGCTCTTATTTCTTCTGGAGATATCATCTGAAACAAGAAAATCCATTTTTTAGCAAAGCATGACGGCGCTACAGGATCTGGTACACATCCTGCACACCCGTATAACCTTGTAAGTATCTGTCCTCCGGTACAACATCAAGGTCGATTCCTCTTAGTTGATCAACCATTCGCCGTGTCAAAAATGCAGAGGGGGATGCAAGGAGCACAAGGCTTGCACATCCAAGCAAGTGGTAACATGGACTTGTACATGGAACATCCCAAGCGCAAGTAGAGCTGCAGTGAGCCTGTACAATGAGCTAGCGTAAGTCCCTGCATTTCATTTAATTCGTACTAGCATTCGTGTATGATTTGTGTGCTGTGGCGGATCCACGAATTCAAGTTACCAGGGGCGAACATTTAACTTAAAAAATACGAAGGCACTTGCACTCCGGAAATCAACATAACTTGAGAAATGTGAAGCTACATGCACTTTGAAAACCAGCTAATGATCCAAAGTAGTTCAGATTATAAACACTAAATGATGCAAGCACAAAAAACACAAAATAAAACATGGTGTACAAGGACTACAAACGTGGTCTGTACCTGCTTGAATTATTCATTCTCTGGCTAAAAATATCGAAGTGTAATTGCACCTATAACCAGTGCGCAAACTGCATATCAATATATCTATCCTGCACAAGTATGCCAATAGTTTCAAACAACAGATTAGAAAAGTATTTATGCTATGTTGTCATGATACGTGGACTTTCTGGTAGATGGCCTCGATGTTTCCTCAAGCTATGAAAATGCACTATAATTTGCTTGTCATCAATGCCTGCAAATCTCTGTCTCTCTCAAAATAGTAGATCATCATTAGACACTAAATCCTTCAGTGAGCTTGCAAAATGCTTGCATTAGATCCCTCATTAGACACTATATGTTCATCACCAGGAGCATTTAAATGTTTGCATCAAATCCTTCATTAGCAGTCTGTTCATTAGACACTTCAGGCTCAAGAACAACATGAGCTTGTATGTTTGCATCGGAAACTTGATTAGATACATCAGATTCAGTCAGTTCAGTATTGATTGGGGGAGTTATAAAATAAGTAGAAATTGGTTTCATTTTCTCATAGATTCCCTACATACAAGCAGTTTTACAACACCGCCAGGTTTAACTATTGGCCAGAAATTGAAGAGTTGAATTAGATATAATTAGGGATGTGATATACCTACTCGTTGTGCATGCTACTCTTGCAAGCTGCGACTGTCCGTTTGCGCAAGCTCGATGCCATGGCCATGCTGCCGCCGCTGCCTTCCACGCAGGCTACACCCAGGGTTGGATCTTCATCTTATTGTCCTTCCGTTCGCTTGAAGCCCGGCGACCGCCCTCCAACGAGGGCGGGAGGAAGTGCTGTGTTGGTCTGTCCAGCGGCGGCTAGGTTAGGAGCGAACCAGACTGGAGGCTGGAGCGAATGAATTGGGATTTTTCCTGCTGTCGATCGATATGGGAGGCACTCGTTTGGGCCGCGAGCCTGCTATAGGGCCTGCCTTGCACTTATGCTATTGGCCCATCCAAATTGAAACATTTTTCTTCATTTTTACATTGCCTGCTCGTGCGTTGGGACGAACAAAACTAGCGTGGGCCAACCTGGACCACTCAAACTAGGTGCACACTTTCCAGCCACCTGAGGCGGCCGCCCATACCAGCCCCTATGGTGGCGTCGCCCCTTTTGGCGTGTATGATTGGATAGTGAAAAATATTCCAGTGGCGCTTTTGATTTACCCACAGAATGGTTGAATTGCTTGTTTCTATGAACTGAGTTCGCCAATAATGTGAAGGATGCCAGTCTTTTCATCCTATTGTAGATTTCTTAGATCTCGATATGCCAAAAGTAATCGCATGAAATATACAGTAAAAGCCAGTGTGATGTGTGTCGCTACAACTAGTCTGACTACACGTCCTCATATAACATATCAAGGACGCGCCATCTTACCAGATTAACCATTTGACTTACCAATGCAGTGTGGGAAGAAAGAAGTATTGGGACTGCGTATCCTAGCAATTGACGCCATGGACTCCTTCGTACAACCTTGTAAGCGAAAAAGAAGTTGCAGTGTGCCTGTACAAAGAACTCACGTAAGTTCAGTTACCTGCTTCTCGGAATTTTAGTTAGCCACTTATTGCAAAATTGTTCAATTATGTTGCTTGGCTCAATTTAGTTTGCTACTGATTACATAATGCCACAACCTGTTAATCATATTGTAGACTGCGCCTATCTATGTGTTTGATAATTACTGTTAAGAATTACCTGTTTGCCTTAACTTAAATATCTGCTTGTTTGTTTAACTGCTTTGCTGCTGCAACAGCGGGTTACAATGATGTTAATAACTACTTTTCAACATCCAATTGAAAATCTTTAATTTCTTGTTTGTTTAACTGGTTTGTTGTTATAACTCCCAGTTGAGATGTTTTGCTAACTTCAATTTTTCTGAATCCAATCGGAACTTTAATGGCAAAACAGGTTAGCCCAAGATCAAAGAGCGAGGTGCCCATGGATGTTGCATTATCCCACAATAGTGGCACCGACCCAATCGTCCATTATGAATTGCCAACTGCTGATGCTCTAGAGGCTAAACTAGTGGTAGAAAAAGATTCTGCTTCTGCAACTAGAGATGAAGTTGACATGTTGAGGAAGCAAATAGCACAATCACAAGCAGTACTCAAGACAACCATTAAATATTTGGTGTATTTCAAAATGAAGCAAGCTGAGACTGACCAGATTGTTAAGGTCCTGAAGGAAAAAAGGAAATTAAATTCCTACTTGGTAAATCATAGGTGAAATGTTCTTTCCATCATTGAATAACCTTTGTGTTGTCTGTTCATGTAATCAATCAAACCATTTGTTTTAGAGATCATGTAATATTTTTTTTATATTTTTTTGGTTTGTAGTTTTATTTGAGCACAAGTCTATATTAATTGATAAGACTCGGAGACATTTCATTTGGATTGATATGCCATACCTACAAATATGCCAATCAGGCTAAATGTGCATTCAACAATAGTAGTAGTATAGATGGACCATAAGTGGCACGCATCGGAAAGGGCCAAGATGCTGGCTAAAAAAAGGATGATGTTGTAGCCAAAAAAAGTACAGCGGCCTAGCTTATGTATGTTAGTTGATATTATTGATCAATATACCCTATAAGTGTTTATAGGTGTGACACTCCAAAATTTTTGTTGTTTTTGTTTACAGCAAAAACCTTGCTTGGTTTGAAGAAAATCATTTAAACCCTTCTTAAAAATCTCTCTTCTGAGTTTTTTTTCTCAAAAGCATTTCTTGGATTTAGTTTCTTCTGAAAAGAAACCTTTTTGGTTTTTGGCCTATTCTTTGGTTTTGATCCATTCTTGTTTTTATCATGCCTCTTGTGGTAAAATTCTCCCAAAACCCCTCCTCCCACCTTGGGGCAACCCAAACATTCTGTCCAAACCAGTTAGATCCATTTTTGGACTTTTATCCATTTAATTTCCTCCCCAAAACAATTCTGCCATTATTTCTAAGCCTAGATGCTCTACAAAGGAAGTGCCAAATTTCCTTTGAGTTTTGATCTCAAACCAACTCCCCTGGATAGTCCTTAGTACCCACAACCTAGAACCATCAAGATCCACTCTTCCTCTTTTCAAAGTTTTCAAAATTCAACCTCTGCAAGTTTGGACCGGATTCATCATTTTTGGTGAAATTCATATCTCCTCTTCCCCAAAATTTCTACCAAAATTCAGGCAGCCCTCAGATGCAATGAGAGACCACCACACCAAAGATCAGCTCAAGAAAAATTCCCTACATGCCAAAATCATTTCGTCGAACACTTGACCGGCACTGTTCCTGTGCACTTTCAGAAAGTTCAGAGTTGCAGTGTCGTTTTCGTCAGAGTGTTGGCACTGATCACCCGTGCACCCTGGCGCTTTGCACACGGCCCCTTCCCCCTGGCCAGAGCACTGCATGCCCGCTTGGACAGACGCAGGCGTCGGTGGCGGCGAGCATCTTCAACGCCGGCAGCCTCTGCGATGGCAGAGCCACCCGTGGCGGTCAAACGGAGCCTGCCCCAGCTCGCAATGCCGTTCTACGCTGCCCATTGCTCCCTAGCCCTCCGCGTGGCCTCATGCATGCCAGCGCGCCCCCGCAGCACCGTCGCCGTGGCTCGGCAAGCATAGGGCACGCCCTCTGCCACCGACGGGCCCGCGCCGCCCCGTTCCGTCGAATCCACCTAGGACTCCTAATCCCAGCTTGTTTAGCGTCAAAACGGAACCAGTGGAACTCCACGTTGACGCCCAACTCCCTAAACCTCCCCGACCAAGCTCTGCACCGCCGTAACCATCGCCGAAGAACTCCGTTCACGGCCACTGCCTCGGATCACCTATAAAAAGGAGCCCCGAGCTCGCTCTCGTGCACGGACCACCACTGCACCTCACAAACACTCCGCCAAGCCACTAGGAGGACCTGGAGGAGGTCTCCTCCCCCAACTCCGGCCGCCCTGATCCGCCTCAGCCGCCAGCTCGATTCACTCCGGTGAGGCTATCCCCGACGCCCAAACCCCGTCAGTAGCCACCTCGAGCAACTAGTGAGCTAACTCAAGTTTCGATTTGAACTTCGCAGCCCTCCCCGACGAGATCCATCTCCACCCGAGCCGCCGTCCGCCGGAGTAAGGGCCGCCGTCGATGTGGTGCTTGCCGGCGACCAACACCACCACCCACCGACGCGGAAGGACACGCTGATCACTCTGGTACCGCCCGATCCCCCTGCCTCGCCGTGGATCGCCGCCGGCGACCACCACAGCTCCCGGGCGCTGGCAGATTATGTTCTTCCCTGTTCAATAATTTAAACCTGACGGGTGGGACCCCCTCGTCAGTATTTTCTCCTTTTTCTGAATCATTTTCTGTTTTATTCAGTTGACCCCCTGGAAACTTTCTGTTTCATTACAGATGGGTCCCTGGTCTTAAAACCTTTATAACTTTTAAGAAGAAAATGGTTTTTGATTGATTCTTTTTCTGTCATCTTTATTTTTCTGTCTAGTTTTTTGTCATATTTATTTGAAAAATATTTGGAACACTTTTCTGTGCACTCGCGGTATTTACGTTACGTACGTATTTTTCTTATACCGTAGATACTGGAGGAGGTGACGGAGCCGCGAACTTCACCCAGTTAGACTCCGACTACTCCGAACCAGGCAAGCATGTTTGAACTCTTGATATGATGAGTGGTTGTTGCATGTTTGAATTTAGTAGTATCATGGCATGTTTATGATCATTTCGTTGAATGTTATATTTCATGCAAAGATAAGGCAAGTGAGTTTCGGAAATCCATATGTTGTTGGATATAAGTTTGTATGGCCATGTGATGGCATGAGAATGGGTAAGATGGCAGTGTTGTGGCATGCCAGTCTTATGCCAGTCTATTTGACTTCAGTGTCAACGTGAATCAATTCACATTCCCATTCATTTTCTTTCCATACTGCCACATGTTTTCCGCAAGGAATATGGCTTAGTAAGTTGCAAACCGTTTTCCTGGTACACACCAAATAGAGAGGCCGGGATGAGGGTTCCATGGCCCTGGATTAAAGCCCGTCATCCGGTCAGGGGGCATGGGTGTTTCTGGTTGGGACCGAGAGCGGGGCACCCCTTAGAGCACACGTATAGAAATTTGATCCCATGCTATTCGAGGTCGTGACCTCCCTGTCTCAAAGTTTTTCTTGGACGTTGTCTAGGGTGACTCCTGGCATCATGAGGTGGAATGGGTGTGTACTGGTTAGATGTGTTTCTACCGAAATACCATAAACGGAACTAGTCATTCGTGACTACGGAAATCCGTTGGCTGTGGGCAGTTAGTGCAAACTCTCCAGAGTCAAAAATCCTTTGAACCATCTTGTACATGTCCAAGTACTGTGTTCATCTTATCTCATCAAATGTCAGTCTTAGTGACAAAACTCCGGTGAACCACCTGAGTGTTAAGTCCGGTTAAAAGTTTATTCTTATGGATGGACTAACCTGTTATTCACTTTTGACATAAGCCCTTTTTGTGATGTCGCCCAGACATCCGACTGTGGCACACTTGTTATTTACTTTTGATATAAGCCCTTTCTGTGATGTCGCTCAGACGTCCGACTATGGCACACTTGTTATTTACTATTGATATAAGCCCTTTCTGTGATGTCGCTCAGACGTCCGACTGTGGCACGCTTGTTATGTATTTTCAATAAAAGCCCTTTCTGTGATGTCACTTATACATCCGATTGTGGCATGCTTGTTATGTATTTTCAATAAAAGCCCTTTCTGTGATGTCGCTTACACATCCGACTATGGCACGCTTGTTATTTATTTTCAATAAAAGCCCTTTCTGCGATGTCGCCCAGACGTCCGACTGTGGCACGCTTGTCTTTTACTTTTCAATATAAGCCCTTTATGTGGTGTCGCTTAGACACCCGACTGCGGCATGACTTTCATTTGTTTACCTTTCGAGGCGTCGCTCTAGACACCCGACCGGTTTTCAGTTATTTGTTTTACTTATCATGTCGTACAAATTTTGATTAATGGAATGAGCATTATTATTTTGTTCACGACGCATACATGCATGCATTTGTTATATCTTTTGTCCGAACTGTCTTGCGAGTACTTTCAAAGTACTCACCTGGCTTGTTGATTTGGCCAGATGTTGATGAAGGCGATCTCATGGATGAAGAGTTCGATAGCGAGTCTGACGCCTATTGGAGTCCCAGTCAGTCCCGTGCGATCTTGGATTTGGTCACTGTATTATATCCGCTTACGCTACCCCAGAAATAAAATTCATCGAGCCTCACCTCGACGCTCGATGAGCTGCCAGTTTAGGAGTCAAGTTATCCACCACCACTTTTATCTCGAGCTAGTAGCATGTCACCACACCACTGTGTCATAACCACCCTTATGTATAATATTGGCGTGTTTGTAATAAATTGTTGAGTATCCTCAGCTCAACCCTGTAATATATTTGATGCTACTGGTCTTCTGTATTCAAGTATTTGTCTACCAGTAAGGATAACTCTTCCTATACTGGAATCAAGAGATTGATTTCTCAATAAATATTTTATTGAAAAACCGGTCGTGACAAACTTGGTACCAGAGCCAGGCGGACTGTAGGAAGCCACTAGGTGCAATCGCTAATTGGTTATTAGCATGATAGAGTTTATCCATGTTTTTGCAAATGTAGTCATTTTTCTGACAGTCAGCATAAAATTTATGATCTGATCGTTCAGAATTTTTGCCTACTTTTGTAGATGGTTGGCAACGACTGTGAGTCACAGATGTTCGCCAATGTGCCTGAGGGGTTCGTCAAGCTCCTCTCCTTCGTCGTTCAGGTCGCGATGGAGCCGTCAGTGCGCCCAGTCTTCACACTCTACCTACACAAGATCAACGACAGTTTGACCATGCACCAGGCCGCGGTGCAATTCAAGGGAGGGCGTGCTGAGATACGCCGCTTCCGGTTCTTGGGGAGAGCCATGCCTACAGAGAGGCATGCTATGCAGATGGCTGCCCGTGAGGCGATAGCTCGTCTCCGGGATGTTCTTCCTGCAATGAAGACCCGTCGCTACCGCTACCTTCCATGCCACGTACCATACACATGTCACTACTCGTTCGCTTGCCCCAGAGGAGAGCGAGACGAGGCCTTTGAGATGCTTGTCGAGTACCTCCGAGCTCTGGAGGCAGCCTTCGACAGCATGGTGGACGACCTTGTAGCTGCCCGCATGGACTCAGTCCATGGCTGTGCCGCCAACAGGAGGGAGCTCCTGCACACCGCTCCACCGCTGACTTTCATCTCGTCCTCAGCATCTCATTCACCTACCATTCTCGCCACTGCTCGTCGTCTGCCTACCACCGAGGAGTTCAACCAAGTTATTGCACCCACTCTCGTTCGCTCTGCACCACTTATTGCGCCCACTCCTATTCGTGCTACTCCACCTATTGCACCCACTCATATTTGTGTTACTCCGCCTATGGCACCCGCTTCAGCAGCTCAGCGCAGCACTTCTCGTATGGAACCTATTAGCGAGGAGGAGGTTGAGTCCCCAGCCTCACTGCGCCTCACCCTCGGTAGGCCAAGGGAGATCCTCACCATCTCCGACTGAGTACGCTTAGCCGCCATGCGATGCATCGACTTGTGTGATATGTTTATATGTACATAGGTGTGAGAAGTTGCTTGTTTGCACATCATGTAGGGTATGGAGAAGTGCACTAGACTAAATAACATGTCAGGAATATGTACGCATATCCTGAGTGATGTATTGTATAATTACTGCCCGCTTGTAAGACATGTAATAGTCCTTTTCCGCGCGCAATTGTGTATTTTCCTGGAGCTTTTAAAAATTTCCCGTATGTGTGATTTTATTGACTTTTGCGACTCTCTTTCTTGTCTTACGAGTTTCACAAATATATCCCCAGAGTGAAAGATGTCTCGTCCTTGGACACGCTCCATGCCAATCCCGCCAGAGGAAAATTATGGCACACAACCAAACAACAATTTCACATAGGGACAGTCTAGTCAACAGGACAGTGAAACAACATTCACCCAAGTATGCCGCCTTTATGAGCAGAGTCAGCAGCAACATCAGGAAATGATGAACCAATTCATCAATATGGGAAATCACTGTGGACAGCACCAGCAGCAATCCAAGTTGTCTGAGCTACAGAAGACGCGTCCTCCAACATTTTCTCATACTGACAAACCTCTTGAGGCCGACGACTGGCTTCGAGACATGGAAAGAAAATTAATTATTGCACAGTGTTCAGACCGTGAGAAAGTACTATATGCACCACATTATCTCACTGGAGCAGCTGCATCGTGGTGGGAAAATTTCCTGCACATGCACCCCAACGAAAATGAAATAACCTGGGAGGATTTCAAAGAAGGTTTTCATGGGGCACACATTCCTAAAAGTGTTATGAAGATCAAGAAGAGAGAATTTGATCACCTCAAACAAAGGACCATGACAGTGTCAGAATACAACAGCCAATTTACTCTGCTGTCTCGCTATGCCAACGAAGAGCGTATGACTGAAAGCAAGAAGATGGAAAAATTCTTGGAAGGCCTGGCACCCGTGCTTAAATGCCAGCTGGTTGTGCATACCTTCCCAGATTTTAAAACACTGGTGGATAAGGCCATTACCTTGGAAAATGAGCGACGCAGCTTGGAAGATTTCCGCGAACGCAAAAGGGACCAGTCTACTTTTGCTCGCAACCACCAAAGCAAGACAGAATTTCAGAAAGGTGGGACACATAAACCCACGACGAATAGTTCACGCCCAATCAAGAATTTCCATGCAAGGGACAAGGAGTTCACATATCGCCCAGGCGTTACTTGCTACGCTTGTGGAGAAGAAGGGCACTATGCCAAGCAGTGCCCCAAGCCAAGGAACTCAACCCCAAAGCCTAACAATGGTTGCTATAATTCAGCGCCCAAGCGAAACAATTTTAACCACAATAACAACCACAGGAAGGGTCATCTGAACCACGTGACCAAGGAAGAAGCACAAAATGCCCCGGATATCGTACTCGGTACATTTCCTATCAACACAATACCTGCCACGGTTTTGTTTGATTCTGGAGCTTCTCACTCATTCATTTCGAAGAGTTTTGCTTTGCAAAATAATTTTTCGATGCTTCCCTTGGAAAAATCCATGATCATCAAGTCCCCTGGGATTAAGCAAGTGACCCAGAATTACTGTCAAGGTGTGGTTATTGAATTTGAAGGATTGCAGTTTTACGCCAACCTTATTGTATCGGAAAGTAAAGGACTGGATGTCATCCTAGGGATGGATTGGTTAACCACCAACAAAGGTTTTATTGACTGCTTCAACCGGACCGTAATTCTCACACACCATCACGGGAAGACAATAAAAATTTCAACCAAAGAGAGACAAATACCTCGGCAACCGAGATTAAACAAGGTGGATGTTTCTGAGTTGAACAAGGTTCCAGTAGTGTGTGAATTTCCAGACGTATTTCCAGAAGAACTACCAGGCATGCCACCAGACCGAGAGATAGAATTTAGCATTGATCTAGCACCCGAAACCGCTCCCATTTACAAGAAACCATACAGAATGGCACCATCCGAGTTGGTAGAATTGAAGAAGCAAATAAAATAATTATTGGAGAAAGGATACATACGAGCCAGTTCCTCACCTTGGGGTTCTCCAATTTTATTTGCCAAGAAAAAGGTTGGGACACTGAGATTGTGTATAGACTATCGAGCTCTTAACATGGTCACAATCAAGAACAAATACCCAATTCCACGGATAAATGATTTATTTGATCAGCTCGCTCAGGCCAAAGTCTTCTCAAAAATTGACTTGAGATCAGGATACCACCAATTAAAAGTGCGAACAGAAGATATTCCCAAGACAGCCTTCACCTCCAGATATGGACTATATGAATTCACAGTAATGCCATTTGGGCTAACAAACGCTCCCACATTTTTTGTTCACCTCATGAACAAGGTATTTATGAAGTATATGGACATGTTTGTTGTGGTATTCATCGATGACATTCTGATATACTCCAAGACACCAGAAGAGCACGCCAAGCATCTCAGAATTGTATTGGGAGAACTCAGGAAACATCAACTGTACGCCAAGTTCAGCAAATGTGAATTTTGGCTCAGACAGGTGGGTTTTCTGGGGCACGTACTAACCCAAGGAGGTATTGCCGTAGACCCGGAAAAAGTTAAGGCCGTACTTGGCTGGAAACCACCAGCTAATGTAACGGACGTGCGAAGTTTCTTGGGAATGGCAGGCTATTACCGGAGATTTATTGAAGGACTCTCCACCATAGCAAAGCCAATGACGCAGTTACTCAAGAAAGACAAGAAGTTTGAATGGACGGAAGCCTGTGAGAAAAGCTTCCAAGAGCTAAAAAGGAAATTAACAACGGCACCAGTATTAATTGTGCCAGACATACACAAGAATTTTGAGTATATTGTGACGCATCCCGAAAGGGCCTCGGATGCGTATTGATGCAAGAAGGCAAAGTAGTTGCGTATGTCTCCAGACAACTTCGCAAGCATGAGGAAAATTATCCTACTCATGACTTGGAGTTGGCAGCAGTCATCCATGCACTCAAAGAATGGAGACACTTTCTACTTGGAAATCGTTGTGAAATATACAGAGACCATAAGAGCCTTAAGTATATTTTCACACAGCCGGAACTCAATTTATGGCAACGACGCTGGTTGGAGTTAGTGAAGGATTATGATGTTGGAATCCACTATCATCCCAGAAAAGCAAATGTAGTGGCAGATGCCCTTAGTCGGAACCCCAGCTCGGACAACGACAGTATGCCAAATTTGAGGCCAGAATTTCAACAGGAATTTGCTAAACTCAATTTAATAATGGTCACCGAAGGTAGTGTGTCGAATTTGGAAATACAGCCTAACCTGATAGAAAAGATTAAGGAGGCTCAGCATGGACACCCCAGCATTGATGGCATAAAAAGGAAAGTGAGTTTGGGAAAGACCTCAGAATTCAACATAGACGAGCAGGGAATATTGTGGTACGGAGAAAGAATTTGCATACCAAATATCAAGGACCTCAAACAGCAAATTCTAGCTGAAAACCACACCGCTCCGTATTCAATCCATCCTGGAGGGACAAAAATGTACAAAGACCTTCAGGAAATTTTTTGGTGGCACGTTATGAAGAGAGACATAGCCACGTTCATTGCATGTTGTGACTCTTGTCAACGCATAAAGGCCGAGCACCAGAAACCTGCCGGGCTATTACAGCCAAACAAGATACCCGAGTGGAAGTGGGACGAGATTGGAATGGATTTCATTGTTGGACTACCACGGTCACGACACGGAAATTATGCCATATGGGTCATAACCGACAGATTAACTAAGGTGGCATATTTTATCCCGGTGAAGACAACTCACACCACTCAGAGGCTGGCCAGACTTTATCTTGCCCGTATCGTCTGTCTGCATGGAGTCCCAAAGACTATCATTTCTGACAGAGGGACACAGTTCGTCTCTAGATTTTGGGATCACCTACAACAGGCACTGGGAACCCAACTAGCATTCAGTACCGCATACCACCCCCAGACTGATGGGCAAACTGAATGCGTAAATCAAATTCTAGAAGACATGCTGAGAGCGTGTGTTCTCACCTACGGAACCAAGTTGGGAAGAAAGCTTGCCATATGCAGAGTTCGCATACAACAACAGTTATCAAGCCAGCCTACAAATGGCACCCTTTGAAGCTTTGTATGGGAGAAGATGTCGTACACCGCTAAATTGGTCAGAGACCGGAGACAACCATATCTTTGGCCCAGATATGCTCAAGGAGGCTAAGGAAAAAGTTAAGATGATTAGGGATCGACTCAAGACAGCTCAGAGTCGACAAAAAAGTTATTACGATCGAAAGCATCGGGAAATCAGTTTTGAACCCGGAGAGTTTGTGTACCTAAGAGTTTCTCCTATGAGGGGTCTGCAATGATTCAAGGTTAAGGGAAAGCTAGCACCAAGATTCATCGGACCATTCTGTATAGTGGCCCGAAGAGGCACGGTAGCCTACCAGCTAGACTTACCCGAAGATTTATCCGATGTCCACGACGTGTTCCACGTCTCACAGTTGAGGAAGTACGTGAGCAACCCAGCGAAGCAAGTATCACGTGAAAACATTGACGTGCAACCAGACCTCACCTACCGGGAGCGTCCAATAAAAATATTAGAGGAGTCTGAAAGGAGGACCCGACAAAAAACCATCATGTTTTTCAGAGTTCAGTGGAGCAATCACACAGAAAATGAAGCAACTTGGGAAACAGAGGATTTTCTTCGGACAGAGCACCCACACCTGTTTGAGGATTAGCTGAAATCTCGGGGACGAGATTTTTCCTAAGGGGGTAGGTGCTGTGACACTCCAAAATTTTTGTTGTTTTTGTTTACAGCAAAAACCTTGCTTGGTTTGAAGAAAATCATTTAAACCCTTCTTAAAAATCTCTCTTCTGAGTTTTTTTTTCTCAAAAGCATTTCTTGGATTTAGTTTCTTCTGAAAAGAAACCTTTTTGGTTTTTGGCCTATTCTTTGGTTTTGATCCATTCTTGTTTTTATCATGCCTCTTGTGGTAAAATTCTCCCGAAACCCCTCCTCCCACCTTGGGGCAACCCAAACATTCTGTCCAAACCAGTTAGATCCATTTTTGGACTTTTATCCATTTAATTTCCTCCCCAAAACAATTCTGCCATTATTTCTAAGCCTAGATGCTCTACAAAGGAAGTGCCAAATTTCCTTTGAGTTTTGATCTCAAACCAACTCCCCTGGATAGTCCTTAGTACCCACAACCTAGAACCATCAAGATCCACTCTTCCTCTTTTCAAAGTTTTCAAAATTCAACCTCTGCAAGTTTGGACCAGATTCATCATTTTTGGTGAAATTCATATCTCCTCTTCCCCAAAAATTCTACCAAAATTCAGGCAGCCCTCAGATGCAATGAGAGACCACCACACCAAAGATCAGCTCAAGAAAAATTCCCCACATGCCAAAATCATTTCGTCGAACACTTGGCCGGCACTGTTCCTGTGCACTTTCAGAAAGTTCAGAGTTGCAGTGTCATTTTCGTCAGAGTGTTGGCACTGATCGCCCGTGCACCCTGGCGCTTTGCGCACAACCCCTTCCCCCTGGCCAGAGGACCGCACGCCCGCTTGGACGGACGCAGGCGTCGGTGGCGGCGAGCATCTTCAACGCCGGTAGCCTCTGCGGTGGCAGAGCCACTCGTGGCGGCCAAACGGAGCCTGCCCCGGCTCGCAACGCCGTTCTGCGCCGCCCATTGCTCCCTAGCCCTCTGCGTGGCCTCATGCATGCCAGTGCACCCCTGCAGCACCGTCGCCATGGCCCGGCAAGGACAGGGCGCGCCCTCTGCCACCGACGGGCCCGCGCCGCCCCGTTCCGTCGAATCCACCCAGGACTCCTAATCCCAGCTTGTTTAGCGTCAAAACGGAACCAGTGGAACTCCACGTTGACGCCCAACTCCCTAAACCTCCCCGACCAAGCTCTGCGACCAAGCTCTGTGCCGCCATAACCATCGCTCGCCTATAAAAAGGAGCCCCGAGCTCGCTCTCGTGCACGCACCACCACTGCACCTCACCAACACTCCGCCAAGCCACTAGGAGGACCTCGAGGAGGTCTCCTCCCCCAACTCCGGCCGCCCCGATCCGCCTCGGCCGCCAGCTTGATTCACTCCGGTGAGGCCATCCCTGACGCCCAAACCCCATCAGTAGCCACCTCGAGCAACCAGTGAGCTAACCCAAGCTTCGATTTGAACTTCGCAGCCCTCCCCGACGAGATCCATCTCCACCCGAGCCGCGGTCCGCCGGAACAAGGGCCGCCGTCGACGTGGTGCTCGCCGGCGACCAACACCACCACCCACCGACGCGGAAGGACACGCTGATCACTCTGGTACCGCCCGATCCCCCTGCCTCACCGTGGATCGCCGCTGGCGATCACCGCAGCTCTCGGGCGCCGGCAGACTCTGTTCTTCCCTGTTCAAAAATTTAAACCTGATGGGTGGGACCCCCTCGTCAGTATTTTCTCTTTTTTCTGAATCATTTTCTCTTTTATTCAGTTGACCCCCTGGAAACTTTCTGTTTCATTACAGATGGGTCCCTGGTCTTAAAACCTTTATAACTTTTAAGCAGAAAATGGTTTTTGATTGATTCTTTTTCTGTCATCTTTATTTTTCTGTCTAGTTTTTTGTAATATTTATTTGAAAAATATTTGGAACACTTTTCTGTGCACTCGCAGTATTTACGTTATGTACGTATTTTTCTTATACCGTAGATACCGGAGGAGGTGACGGAGCCGCGAACTTCACCCAGTTAGACTCCGACTACTCCGAACCAGGCAAGCATGTTTGAACTCTTGATATGATGAGTGGTTGTTGCATGTTTGAATTTAGTAGTATCATGGCATGTTTATGATCATTTCGTTGAATGTTATATTTCATGCAAAGATAAGGCAAGTGAGTTTCGAAAATCCATATGTTGTTGGATATAAGTTTGTATGGCCATGTGATGGCATGAGAATGGGTAAGATGGCAGTGTTGTGGCATGCCAGTCTTATGCCAGTCTATTTGACTTTAGTGTCAACGTGAATCAGTTCACATTCCCATTCATTTCCTTTCCATACTGCCACATGTTTTCCGCAAGGAATATGGCTTAGTAAGTTGCAAACCGTTTTCCTGGTACACACCAAATAGAGAGGCCGGGATGAGGGTTCCATGGCCCTGGATTAAAGCCCGTCATCCGGTCAGGGGGCATGGGTGTTTCTGGTTGGGACCGAGAGGGGGGCACCCCTTAGAGCGCGCGTATAGAAATTTGATCCCATGCTATTCGAGGTTGTGACCTCCCCGTCTCAAAGTTTTCTTGGATGTTGTCTAGGGTGATTCCTGGCATCGTGAGGTGGAATAGGTATGTACTGGTTGGATGTGTTTCTACCGAAATACCGTAAACGGAACTAGTCATTCGTGACTACGGAAATCCATTGGCTGTGGGCAGTTAGTACAAACTCTGCAGAGTCAAAAATCCTTTGAATCATCTTGTACATGCCCAAGTAAGGTGTTCATCTTATCTCATCAAATGTCAGTCTATGAGACAAAACTCCGGTGAACCACCTGAGTGTTAAGTCCGGTTAAAAGTTTATTCTTATGGATGGACTAACCTGTTATTCACTTTTGACATAAGCCCTTTCTGTGATGTCGCTCAGACGTCCGACTGTGGCACACTTGTTATTTACTTTTGATATAAGCCCTTTCTATGATGTCGCTCAGACGTCCGACTGTGGCACACTTGTTATTTACTATTGATATAAGTCTTTCTCTGATGTCGCTTAGACGTCCGACTGTGGCACGCTTGTTATGTATTTTCAATAAAAGCCCTTTCTGTGATGTCGCTTATACATCCGACTGTGGCACACTTGTTATGTATTTTCAATAAAAGCCCTTTCTGTGATGTCGCTTAGACATCCGACTGTGGCACGCTTGTTATTTATTTTCAATAAAAACCCTTTCTGCGATGTCTCCCAGACGTCCGACTGTGGCACGCTTGTCTTTTACTTTTCAACTAGCGGTGTGGCCCGCGCATTTGCGCGGCTAGATTTCATATTGTGATTTTATACATTTTTTTCTTTGCAAAATTGGTCTCATTGTGACATATCATTATAGTGGAGGCCTACGTCTTGTAACATGATTGCAGTTGTTAGAAATATTTTCATTTAGGGTAAATATTTATTACCAATTACAAATGCTGCTAAAGTCATGGCTTGCATGTAAGGCCATGGACTTCTATTAGGTCTCCAGCTTTTCATCTCGCACTTCTAGTACCCCCAGTGTCCTATGCTTACTAAATAGAAGGATCGATAGTTTATACTTGAATGGGGAGATGTCCTTGATAGATAGTGTCATCAAATAATGTTGGACGTTATTGAATAGCATGTGCAATTATTACTATATAATATGTAAAATTACTAAAACTTTTCCCGGGCATCATCATGTGTCGTTCTCTCTGCCGTGTATATGTTATTGTTAGTTTACTTTCGTAGTTTTAAGTTAACACAAGAAAATGTATTATTAGATGCTTTATATATTTTTCGTAACACATTTTGCTGAAATATTCTCTCTATCACTCTTGTTCGTCGTATTTCATCATGCTCATGTTGTTTTTCCTATTTTCCCTTTGCCACATATTGCAATATAAGTATGAGTTAGAAATTGGTATGGGCGGAGCATACTCATACACCTAGCCAAATCATTGGGGATTCATATATCTTGTACCACCACGATGTGTACAAACTTCCTTCAAAAAAAAATAGTGGTTTTGGGAACACCCACCTTTCATTCACTCCTCCATAGCATTTTTCATTCAGCACAACTTAGATGTTCTTGCATACTTATCTCAGGAGAATAAACATAATTGTGTTTCCTTGGTAGGAGACAAGTCAGTACACTTTCGCACAGGAATAGATCCGCTGTCCTTCTAGCCCATGTCATGCATACCTTGCAATTTTTTACTTGCCTTTTCTTCAGTTCTTCATGCATGCTTGCATCTAATTTGGTACTTGCACATATATGTTCGTTTGTTCATATTTACCATTTCATTAGCCCTCCAGTGGAACTGAAGTACAATCTGCTTTATATGTCCTACTCATTAAACAGTTCATATTATTGTATTGTACTTTTGTTTAAGATTTTTTTTCAAGTTTATATTTTCTCAAATCTAGCTATTTGTAAACTTGAAGAATGTAATGGATTTTTATTATTCCAGTTCCCATATTTAAAGTAAACCTGCCATCTTTATCTACATAATTCCAATTAACTGCAATGTTATAGGTCTATTATGTTGAACTCGGCTCACGAAATTAAGAATGGTTCATTTGCACATTTGTTGCAAAATTTATTTATGGGAGAAAAATAGTTCTTCCATAGTACACATTAGAGATCACAAACACAATAATTATCTGGTTTTTACAAAAATATTATACACAAATTGGCAAATTGTTTATCTCCAAATGCATCTCTAACCTGAAGCTCAGACAGTTACAAAATTAAAGTAGAAGTCTTATATAAGTTAAACATGTTTGAAGTGGAATCGAAGAGATTTGGTGTGCCGAATTTGATGGGATTAGAGCTAATTTTCAGAAAGAAAAAAAAATCTTGTAGGGGATTGTTTAACTGCTTTCATGTGTGATGCAAACCTCTTTACAAAATTGGAATAGTAAGTATAGCATCATGAAAGAGAAGATAATAAAAAGAGAAGAGTGGATTTCTTTGTGAACATCTATAGACAAACTAATACCTAGTTGTAATGTGAGAAACCGAAATTTTGGGATGTATGATAAATACCTCAGTACAGATATGTGTTACTTGGCTTATGACTTGTAACATGAAGCAATAATAGTAGCATGTACATCTTCTGAAGTAACACTAACTACGGAAATAGCTTGTATCTAACCGGTTGTTATTCTACTATTTTCTTTGTGGTCAATCATCGTGGTTCTTGCCAGCAAATAATAGCCATGTCCATAGGGAGAATGGAAAAAGTGTAGTTAGTGTTTAATGGGTAAGCATAACATATTAACACTCGATCTAGTTGTAGCTTGAGAACATGCGGGATAAAAATAGATAACATAAGCATATTAGTAGACATGCTATGAACATGTTAGGTTTGAATTTTATGAAAAACAAATTTGAGGGAGAAAAAAACAAATTCGGTAGTCTAAGTAAGGTTTGCCTATGAGCGAATATACCTCGCTAAACATAGAAGATCATCAGCTCAACTTACCAAATTGTAATATGAAGCATATGGTGATAAACATATAAGATCGTAAGCTCAATTCCCGTTTATTTCATCAAACATGACATGTGCACATGTACATGCAGGAAAACGGAGTCCTGATTGTTTGAGAGAAGGACATTACCTAAGCAAGCTTCATGAGACCATGGGTCTAATTTGTATCTAGAGTGAGATTTTACGAATTCTAAATGATAATGAGATTCATGGTCTCTGGTTCTAGGCCACAACGCCACCTTTTCAGTTGGCAAATATTATTTGGTTACTGACAACCATATTAAAGAAAAAAAAACAAAAAAGAAAGCAAGGCTCATTGATTTAGTATTGACCGGGAACTTGGATAGAGCGGCAAACAAGTGTCTACGCGGTATCGCCGGTGTTTGCACCAGGAGGATCGGAGTATATCTAACCATCGCTTATCCATGGACAATTTTTTTCGGTTGCCCTTTTTAGATCCTATCATCGGACAAATCTGACCAGAAAAAGAGAACGCGCTAGTGGACGCCTAGACCTTACATGAGATCAGCGGAATTGATGTCAAAGCATGGCTTTATGATTTTGTTGTTTCGTTGCTGCTGGGGTGGGTGAAGGCGCATCCTTGGATTTTTCCTCAGCGAATTCTCACTTCACGTGCTCCTTGTATTTCTGCTCTTGGGCGTGGCCTCCCCTGTGGGAAGGGGTCGGGGCGCCCGAGCAATATGATGTAGTCGAGGCGGCGATGGCGTAAGTCATCCTCACGCGGTCCATGATGCGGCGCTGGGATTTCTTGGCGAGGATCCAATCATCGTTCGAGCGGGGCTGTTGGCGGCAGGGACGACATTGCCCGTGTAGGACGTGAGGCAGCATGCGACCGGCTTGGCACTGTCATCCTTGAAGGCCCGGATATATTTTTCATTGATGGGGAAGTGGTCGGAGCCGGAACGTCACGTATAGGGAACACTATTGATCTGTCCGGCTATCTCCGTGTGGTATAGGAACAATTGACTAACATTTGGAAACATCTTTGTTTCATCCTTGCATAGATACGTGATAGACTATACTATATGGGTTCCTTGTGCGTGGGCTTAAAAAACGCTTCCTTTCTTGTGCATCCAATCAATTGGTTCTAGGTCTACATAACGTGTCTTTTTATTTTAACACAGTACAGACGCAAGCACTCATATACAAACGCATACGCTCACCTCTATGAACGCACACACGCACATCTTATCCTTATGAGCATCTCCGAAAGGCTGTGCCGGCATATCATCTTGAAATTTACGAAGTCACCGTAGGCACCTCGTCGACGGAAACGTCTCCTCCCGAACGTGTCTAGTAATAGTTTATTTGTACAACATTATTGGTGTACATAACTTTTTTTTTCTATTTTTCTAGTAATAGTTTACACGTGTTGTTTGCCAGGAGAAATATTTTCTTGTTTTTTTTGCAGGTTGAAATATGCATTTTTTTCCTTGTGGCAGCCGGAAATACGGACTTTCTATACGTGGTTGGCAGCCCTGCCCTTCCTTTTTCTTGACTTCTTTAATTAGTTGCTCGGCAGCCGTGTTTTTTTATTGGAGCTGGTAGCGGGGCACTCGGACTCTTTATACTGGCCGCCGTGACCTTTTTTTGGCAATGGCCGTGCCCTTTTCGTAGTTTGGAAGCCGTTCTTTTTTTTATGGGAGCCGGCATCCTTGACGAAAGATGTGACGAACTATTCTTACGTGCCATGCCCAATTGTTGTACGCACCTATATTTGTATGTAACGTTATATCTATTAAATCTTAACCTTTAATCTATAAAATTGACGCTTAAGATAATTTAGTATATGTGGACGAACGTGATGTCTTGTTTGACGCTTAAGATAATAGATATAAGCCTTTTATGTGGTGTCGCTTAGACACCCGACCATGCCTTTTATTTGTTTACCTTTCGAGGCATCGCTCCAGACACCCGATCGGTTTTCAGTTATTTGTTTTACTTATCATGTCGTACAAATTTTGATTAATGGAATGAGCATTATTATTTTGTTCACGACGCATACATGCATGCAATTGTTATATATTTTGTCCGAACTGTCTTGCGAGTACTTTCAAAGTACTCACCTGGCTTGTTGATTTGGTCAGATGTTGATGAAGGCGATCTCATGGATGAAGAGTTCGATAGCGAGTCCGACGCCTACAGGAGTCCCAGTCAGTCCCTTGCGATCTTGGATTTGGTCACTGTATTATATCCACTTCCGATACCCCAGAAATAAAATTCATCGAGTCTCACCTCGACGCTCGATGAGCTGCCAGTTTAGGAGTCTAGTTATCCACCACCACTTTTATCTCGAGCTAGTAGCATGTCACCACACCACTATGTTATAACCGCCCTTATGTATAATATTGGCGTGTTTGTAATAAATTGTTGAGCATCCTCAGCTCAACCCTGTAATATATTTGATGCTACTGGTCTTCTGTATTCAAGTATTTGTCTACTAGTAAGGATAACTCTTCCTATACTGGAATCAAGAGATCGATTTCTCAATAAGTATTTTATTGAAAAACCGGTCGTGACAATATGTCTGTTAGTTCTGTACATTCTTGGTTGATTGACTCGGTATTTGAATCTTGATACATCGCTTGTGTACATATCTAAATGGGAGTACACATTATGATGCGTGTGACATTTGAGCTGGACATGAAGTGTTCCAAATATTTGAATTCACCTTAAACTGGATTCTAGCTTCTGAATTTGAGTATCGGCATTTGTAAACCATATTCATATATGACAGTGGAATACATCTTTGTCGTCCTTTTGAAGATATATAAAAACACATAGAATGATTTATAAAGATTCATATAGGAATACAAAATGGATTCGAATTTAGTTGCCAGGGTAAACGTGGATGCTTATTGTCCCAAAATTCGAAAGAAGTGGCAAAATGTCTACTCCCACGTCGGCTGCCCGAAGCCAAGTGTTTGGGAGATGGAAATTACTGTCTACGCATTACACGGACAATCCATCGGCCCGATTTCCACTGCTCTAAATAGGGGTAGGTTAGTAACTTCAATTAGACGTGACACGACCGCCTCTGAGCCCATTCCGATACGGTGGGCGTCAAACATGGGCGGCAAAACACATTTGATTCAAGCTCGTCCGAAAGAGCTCTGTTTCTCCCTCCATTCCCCATTCATACATGGTGGGCGGCAAAACAAACTCGACTCGGCCGAAATCAATGTAGGCAAATATTTTCAATTGAGGAAGGTTTGTAATTTCACTCAGACGTGACACAACCACCCTACCTGTCAGCCCCGTTCATACACCGTGGGCGCCAACCATGGGCGCCAACCACCCTCTCATCGCCCGAAATTGCTATGGGCAAATATTGGCGAGATGCGAGATTACCGTCCTATCCCCAACCGACGAGACGTCCAAATTTTAAACGGGGGCTAAGTTCGTAACTTTCCCATATTTCAGACAGGCACGGCCCAAAAACATGGTTCCCCGTACCTCTCCCTCCATTTTCCCATTCATACACCATCCGCGCTAGAACAGCCCATCCCCACACTAGCCTCCGTCCGCCACCCCATCCATCGCCACCGTCCTCCACCACATCCATCGCCACCGTCCTCCACCATGCCGGAGCGCCTACCAAGACCGCGTCTTCCACTGCTACAGATGGACGTTTCTCGTCCCTGACGACGGACCAATAGCCTTGCATCGCGTCCTCTCGCTTCATCGGCGCCGCCGTCCTCTTTACCGGGGCCGCTCACACGACCTTCTCTTCCACCGCAACGGGACTTATCCCCCGATGCACCCGTCTACCGTCACAGATCTGCTTCAACGCCACCGACAGCCATCGCACCCCCGATGCCTACAGCGCGCCGCAAGAGAGGTGGTACTTCATATCTCCTCAACCTTTTGATCTCAAGAAGAAAATAGATCTGAACTTGGTTACTCTACTTTCTTTTTCAGCTCTTAGAATTTAGTTCTTAGTTCGAAGCAAACAATGGATGCTAAATATCATTTCTCCGGTTTGCAGCTTCAAATCTGCCATGGCACATCCATAATATGGTTTAATTGATCATGCTTAGGGTTTAATTGATCATGTTGGTTCCATGGTGGTTTCTTTAATAGAAATTGGAGGGGAAACCCTCTTTTGCTAAAAAAATGCTAAGAGTTTCCCCCTTTTATGATCACTATACGACCAGAATACGTGCTTCGTGTCATAATAACACTACTCCACCCATCAAGCTAAACAAGCTTAGTTGTTCAAATACAAATCTGATATTATTAAAATAGAGTTGTTTAATTGGTCAGCTAAATGTTCCTTTAGTTTCGAAAATGCATGTTCGCCGCTCCACTACTAGGGAAAAGGCTAGCAGCAGCGCGGGTTTTAGGTGTATCCATAGCGCGGGGAGTGGCGCTACTAATAAGGCACTACAACTAACACATAGCAGCAGCACGTGGTCACCGGCGCTACTGCTACACAAGTGTAGCAGCAGCACGGTTAGTGAAAACTCGCTACTGCTAGTAGCTCTAGCGCGCTTTGCCATGACGCGCTACTGCTATCGCGGCGCTGCTGCTAACTTTTATACACTCGCTACTGCTAATTTAAGTAGTTTTTTGTTTTTGTCGGCATATTTGTTTTGTATTTGAACAGGCTTTATAGAAGAATCTTTAGCACACAGAAATGTCATCATGATACACATACAAATGCCTGCGAGACCACAAATGTAATCATAGCATATACATACAAATTGTCTCATCATAATCATCATCCAACACAAAGTGGTATCTTGTCATCATCTCGAAAATAGCGATACATGCAAGTCTCGAATACTTGCAACTACAACAACGTCATCCATCTAAACAAAGGTATACGCAAGAAGAGCTATCACTATGAGTGAGAGCGGAACTATGCAGTACATGAGGTGGCGGTTACGAGTCCTCTCTCGTGCTAGCGTGAACCTCAAGTAACTAGCTTCTCCTTCTTGTTTGCTTTTGAAGCCTTTATGGCTGGCGCCCGTGAACCCATTCACTTGCGCCTGACACTCATGCCACTCGTTGTACACCCCCGGAACCTTCCCTTTGTACACGACATAGCAATTCCATCTCGCCATCAAGAAACTAGGTACCTCTTAGAGATGCATGTTCATGAAGAGAATGTACAATCATATATATGCAACAAAATATACTAGAGTAACACCGAGAAAGAAAGGATTAGCAACTAGATGCAACATACAGTACGCAAATTAATTAACTAGAGGTACGCAGGTCATCGTATGCAAACTAACAAAGTAGCGTTACGCAAGTTCGGCAGGGATCGTGGACATCACAAAGTTTCATCGCTACAAAAAGTATACAAGTTCAACCGACACATATCATCATCATCGGCATTATAAATCACTAGAGGTTCCATCCTTCCATATCATCGAGGATGAACCCTAGCTTCTTGAACAGCGTGAGGTCTAGACGTTGCATGCCTATGCGAGTTCGGATGTCAGCTCGCGATATAGGGCCGTGGTGGAACATCCCCTTCTCATCGACGACTTCTTTCATGATGATCGTCGCAATGTCGCTTTGGATGTGAAAGAAGTCATCTCTAAGTTTATAATCCGCTTCTCCATGAGATTCTAGCCACTTGTGGATATGATCATCATTTCTGCTTCTCATGCGAAGCTTTTGGTGATCCGTGTTGAACTGAATCATGAGATGGACGATGTAGAATCCATCCTTCTTGCTTTGTTTTGGGACATGGATGCAGGAGAAGTTAGTTTTATGCGCGAAACCCATCTTCTTGTTCCTTTGTTTCCTGATCTGCACGTGGCCACCTCTAAAGCTGAAGCCTTGGAGAGCATCATCTAGAATATTCATTATGTGGGTGTAGTCTTTTATCTCGTAGTCTCTGGAAGGGTCAAAATACACGGCGTGGGAGACTTGCGGGTAAAGAACGATAATGACGGCGCGCCCGTAGCTGCAGGGAAAAGACACCTCAAATTATTCCCCATATGAGAGAGAAGGAATGATTGAAATGTACGAAAGGGTTGTCCGGAACTGACTTACTTTGGATGATAAGGCACGAGGACAATTTCCCGGTCCTTATTCTGTACCATGATATTTTGGAGGTACTCCCTAGCAGTTTCACGCTCAAAGTCGCCGAGACTCAAGAAAGACTCGTGCATGTAGTACGGATCTGCCACACAGATTTGCGAGACTTCTTCACTCTTCATGACGGAGCTCATATGTAGCGCAAAAAGGCGGACGATTGTAAAATCGAGCCGCCTTGTTAGAAACATCTCAAAGATATGGTCAAACCGCAGGAAGAACACCTCCGCGGGCCGTGTCTCGACGTAGCACTTACCCTCAGGCACACGAGCCGCGTATGTCGGATATCCTGGATCCTTTGAGGCTAGTAGGCTTTTCTCAGTGGACAGCACATGGTCGTGCAGTCTCCTGAGATCCCCTGATAGTGCCTCCAGCGGTTTCGGCGGTAACATCGGCTCGCCTGTGAGATGGAACATGACCGCACCTTTCATGGGTACACGCTCTTTAGAATGCATCGTCTGGCTGCTATGTGCTCTGGCTTGTTTGGAGGCAGTTATCTTCCCCGATATCTTCCTCTCCTTTTTCTTGGGCACACTTTCCAGACCGTTCCTTAACCCCTGCCCCAGTGTTCCCGGGCTAAGTATTGTACGACCCTCGTGCTCGGCTAGTTGAGCCTGTGTTGAGGAGGCATCTTCAGGCGTGTCCTGTGAGGATTTCATGAAGAGAGACTGTTTGCAATCCCTGCTACGACCCTGCCCGGGCATATCATCCATATCCTCATTAGCAAGCTGATAGCCCGATTCGTCATATGGTTGACTCATCATATCTATGTCACAGTCATACGCGTTTGTATTGAGGTAATCCATAGGGTCGACTTCCTTCTCATCATCCATTTTCTGTTCTACAGGAGAAATTACATCAGCCAGTACTATTGCACCCCCTTCATCATGTCGTCCGCCGCTCTCACCCGGCACTACATGAGCTGGTAATTGCGTAGGCAGGGTGGTGGTCTTCGCACATGCTTGTTGATGTGTGGTTATTGGTGTGCTCTCGGCCGGCTCCAGACGAATAAGATTCTTCGGCCATAGCAGCACCCAACCCTTGCAGCTTCCAATCCGCGGCGGGGTGTCGTCGTCCGCTCCCACATGCTGAACTGGAGGAGGCAAATCCTCGTGCCCCGATTTCACACTGGTCAAGCTAACCCTGAAGTGCCCAGCGGGGATTGGCTGGTTGTGGAACGTGGGTTGCGAGGGGTCCATTATCACCCCCTTTCCCACGTCCACCTTCTGGCCTTTGATCAAGTAGAGTATGGTGCACGGGGTTTCTTTGGCCTGCAAACACATATGTCTATGGTGTAAAACAACCGAAAGACAACAAAAATGGAATATTATATATATATATATATATATATATATATATATATATATATATATATATATATATGTTGGTGCGACATGTAATTACCGTGACGGCGTCGAGCTCAGCCAAAGATGAAGGCCCACCTAGCACGCCTGAGACTGAGGACGGGCTGCTATGAGCGGGAGCGGCTGCGAGAGGAGGCCCGGTTGCATGAGCAAGTGATGGTGTGATGGTGTTGTTGTTCATGGAGTTGCTCCCGACGAAACTGGGCAACGGGAAATCATGTACCGTCTTGTCTGGATTTTCCTTCGTCCAGTTGATGATAACTGGAACCAAGTTAGTAGCAAAATCATTTCTGCAGGCAGTTACAGCTGCATTGACTGTCTGCTGCAGCAACTCATATTTGTCCTCAGCTGCTTTTTTCGCGTCCTTAGTTGCTTTTTTCTCAACCACAAGCTTCACCTTCGCGTTGATGTCCGCTTGACTAAACTTCTTTCTCTGCTTCTTGGCCTCCGGGCCCTCGTCGTAAAACACCTTCCACGTGGCGCCGTCTCCAGCGCCGTGCACACGACCATATTGCGGCCGCTGGCCCAAAGGGAGTCCCTTAAGTTCGTTCAAGGCCCGGTTGAGAGGGGTGTCCCACTTGGGCCTCATCAGAGAAGTAGGGCTTTTGGCTGCAAGCTGGTGTTGCTTCTCCAGTAGTCTAATCAATTTCCTTGTCATCTTGTCCGTGTAAAAAACCTTTTTCTCCTTGTCCCACTTGTAGCGGGCCCTGATGATGTCACACTCCAAGGGGTCTGGGAGACCCGCAGCTTCACGTTCCGCGTCCTCCTTATCCCATATGGGCCTTTTACCGAGGTAGCCACGGCTTCCGAGGCGATGCTTCCCCGTGTTCCTTTGCTGAAGGCTCTTGAATTTCGCAGCCTTAGCCTTGGCTGCCTCGCTAGCGCAAGTGTCCTTGAACTTTTCGAACTCCTCTTCCATAAGTGTCAGATTTTCCTCCAGAATCTTGGACAGGGGTTCATCAGCCTCAATACCTCGTTTCATCCTCCATTTCTAGGAGGCCAAATCATTGTTGAACATGCCCATGGCGTGATTGTTAATCTTTTTCATCTTCGGATCATCCCACGGTTGTTCTATGTTATCATCCCGGTCGGGGAACTTGAATCTCTTGTGCAACTTCGTTAGGAGCAACTACGTCAAATGTTCTTTACTCCTTAAGTCATCATCGTTGATGCTCGCGCATTCCCGTAGGATGCATCCTACTTGGTTCCCAAGCACTTGCGAGGTTCTTCCGGCTCTAACAGCTCAAACTTGCCAAGTGCCTTCTTTGTGATCACTAGTCGTCCAATCCCTAGTTTGTTAGGTTTTCGTATCCTCTGCTTCTTATGCTTCCTCTTTTCGGTAGCGGCATCGGGGCCGGTACCTTCCCCGCCGGTATCTTCCCCGCCGGTACCTTCCCCACCGGTCTCGGTGCTGCCATCGGTGCCGGCGCTGTCAGTGTCGATGTCGGAGTCAGTACCATCATCGGGGCCGACCTGCAAACCTTGCTTAGAAGTCAAATAGTCGAGGTACTCTTGTTCACCCTCATAATCAATCTCATCTGCAACTTTGTCAGATGGCCCAGTTTCTTCGTTCTTCGACATGTTTCCTATGATTAAGTGTTCTCATTTATTTCTAAAAGTATGAATAAATGAGAAATGACATAAAAAGAAATCTATGTGCCAGCACTCGATATGCCAACTATGTAGCACAAATCATGCCTTTATTCACGGGAAATTTCGGCATGACCTTTGCTAAAAAATGGACATATCGAGCGCCTGAAATTCACCGGAACGGAAATGAATCAACATTACGGCGTAACATAGGCCACTCGGATCATTTTCCAAACATGACATATCCACATATCACATGTCCAGTTCAAATTTGCATATAAATTCAGCTAATTTTGAAACCTAGCTAAATTCATAACTAAATAGATAACCTAATTAACATACTGCCCTAACTAAAACCTAAGTAAATTAACCGAAGAACCCTAGCAGAGAGAGAGAGTGGGAGGGGACGTTTACAGAGGGTGCATGGCCGAGGAGGCATGCCTGACGACGATCAAGGTTGGGAGGGGAGGAAGCAGAGGAGGGAGGCGAGGGCCGACGGGTCAGGGGCGAGCACGCCGGGGTCGGGGGAGAGCACGCCGGGGTCGAGGGCGAGCACCTGGGACGGGGGCGAGCG